>NC_081180.1:153541693-153841693 GCF_029867415.1 Vicia villosa
ATAAAGGTAGAGGTGGCTACAACAATTCCACTGGTCGCAATCACCAAGAAGGAAGCTAGTCGAATCAGAGAAAAACCCTCATACCAAGGCAACCAAAGAGGTGGTGCTGCTCGTAGAGGAAGAGGTGGTGGTCAAAAGCCTGACAAGAGTCACATTTAGTGTTTCAATTGTCAGAAGTATGGTCACTATTCTACAAAGTGTCCAGAAAAGAATAAGGATCAAGAAAGTGATGCGAAGTTTGCAAAACAAGAAGAAGAAGAAGAAGAGATGATGCTAATGGTCACAACAAAAGATGGAGATAAATTCAAGAACCAATGATACTTGGATTCAGGATGCTCATCACACATGTCTGGAAGGAAAGATTGGTTTGTCAACATAAAGCCCTCAATGAAGAACATGGTGAAATTCGTAAATGACAATACTCTAGCCGCTGAAGGTATTGGGGACGTTCTAATTATGAGGAAAGATGGAAAAAAGGTCAGTAATTTCCAATGTGTTGTACATACCAGGCATGAAGAGCAACTTGCTAAGCATTGGGTAGTTGGTCAAAAAGAACTAAAAAGTGTTGATCAAAGACAAGATGATGAGAGTCGTCGACGCAGGTGGACGGTTAATCTTGAAGGCTCCTATGTCTCAGAATAGAGCCTTCAAGATTGAACTCGATGTGATGGAGCACAAGTGCCTTTCGACTGCAGCTAGCAGAGATAAATGAATGTGGCATTATCAACTAGGTCATCTCAACTTCAAAGACATTAGAGACTTGAAAATAAAGAACATGGTTTCAGGACTGCCAAAAATTGACATTCCAAACGAGGTATGTGAGGAATGTGTGCAAGCAAAGAAGCACAAGAATAACTTCAGCAAGGATGTAGGAAGTAAGTCGAAGGCTATTCTCGAAATCATATACTCTAATGTATGTGGTCCTTTCCAGGTGGATTCGAATGGAGGTAACAAATACTTTGTTACATTCATAGATGATTTCAGTCAAAAATTGTGGACTTACCTGATCAAGAAGAAAAGTGAAGTAATCGAGGCATTTGTAAAGTTTAAATCGATGGTCAAAAGACAGATTGGGCAAAAGCTCAAGGTTTTAAGAACTGATGGTTGTGGAGAATATGTGTGGAAAGACTTCGACATATTATGTGAGAAGGAAGGGATTGTGCATCACGTGGTTCCACCCTACACTCCACATCAGAGTGGAGTTATAGAAAGGAATAATTGAACCATCATGAATATGGTGAGAAGTATGTTGAAAGGCAAGAATTTACCCAAAGAATTTTAAGGTGAAGCAGTGTCGACCGCCACATATATTCTGAACAGATGTCCAACGAAGAAGCTAGAAAGAATTACTCCAGAAGAATGTTGGTCTGGTATGAAGCCTAGCCTGGGTCATCTGAGGGTATTTGGATCTATTGCACACAGACATGTGCCAGATCAGTTGAGAAGAAATCTTGATGACAAGTCGAGTCAGATGATCCTAATAGGATATCATTCGACTGTAGGTTACATGTTGTTTGACCTAGTGAATAAGAAAGTAGTGATCAGTAGGGACGTGATCATAGATGAGCTTAAAGAATGGGATTAGACTGAAAATGTCAAGAAAGATTCAGTGGGAATCTTACTCGTAGAACCAGAAACTCAAGTTAAAAAAGAAGTTCGACAAGAGGAGGTTAGAGATCAACCAAGTACAAGCAGACATCAGAGAACAAGACACATGCCTGCAAGGTTACAAGATTGTGTGATTACATTAGATGATGTGTTCAATGATGAAGGTGAGCTAGTACATTAAGCTTTCTACGCAGATGTCGAACCTGTCAATGTAGTTGAGGCATTGAAGGATTCGAAGTGGGTGAAAGCTATGAATGAGGAAATAAAATTCATCGAAGACAATAATACTTGGTCACTTGTCGAATTTCCTCAAGAAAAAAAGGCAATTGATGTCAAGTGGGTATACAAAGTGAAGATGAATCCCAAAGGGGAAATAACTCGACACAAAGCAAGGCTCGTGGCGAAAGGATTTCTTCAGAAGGAAGGAATCGACTTCGATGATGTTTTTGCACCTGTTTCCAGGATCGAAACAATCATGTTGGTTGTTGGTCTATCAGAAATAAACAGTTGACACATATGTCAGATGGACGTGAAGTGTGCATTCCTAAATGGACCCTTAGACGAAGAAGTCTATGTTGCACAACCAATTGGGTTTGTGAAACATGGCAAAGAGAGATAGGTGTACAGGCTGCATAAATCCCTGTACGGACTGAAGCAAGCTTCAAGTTGGTGTAGTGATGCTGAGGATCAAAAATCCACAGCAGGATACATGTTTATACTAGGTGGTGCACCAGTTGCTTGGAGTTCGAGGAAGGAACCAGTAGTGGCACTATCGTCGTGCGAAGGAAGCAGAGTACATAGATGCTTCTCTTTGTGCATGTCAAGCAACATGTATGGTGAACTTGGTCGAGGAAATAATAGGTAAAGATCATGGAGCAATTACCATGAAGATCGACAGCATATTAACTATCAACCTGGCGAAGAATCCGATAGCGCATGGTTGAAGCAAGCATATCGAAATGAGGTTCCATTATCTTCGTGAGCAGGTAGCTAAAGGGAAGATGAACTTGGAACACTACAAAACTAAGAATTAAATTGCAGATATCATGACAAAAGGAGTGTTGGTCGAAGTGTTCAGAAGACTGAGAGCTATGATGAACATAGATAGCCTAGACAAAATGAATTAGGTGGTGTGTTAAATTAAAATTCCTTGTGGCGAAAAGATTTGTTTTGTTAAGAAGTGTGTAAACAATTTGTTACACACAGATTTGTTTTAGATCTAGATAGATTTAATTTAGATTTGATTTGATTTAGTTCCAAAATAGGTATTTGGGCTTTTATAGTTTTGGGCCTTGGCTTAGGAAGCAAGCTTATCTAAATCTATAAATAGGGAGTAACCCTCATTATTTTGTAATCAAGTGAAAAGGTTGTATTCATAGAATTTGCAGTTGCAAGTGAATAACAAAGTTTTCCACAGTTTGTGGGCAAAAAAGTTACTATGTAGAAACCCTAATCTCTTTTCATTGTTATCGTGGGGTGATAACAATCTTGTTCATCAAGATTGATAGAAATTCATCATAGGTTTTGGTGGATTTCCAACAGAATACTCCTTGTGCTCGCATTAATGTATTTTCACTTTCTTATTAAAAAGGAAGAATCAACTATTTGATTCATAATCAACTGTTTGAGTTGTCTTGTACACCATAAGTATTAACCTCTATTATTGTTATCTATCTTGTAGTCCAATTTTTATAATGCATAGGACTACAAGAATCTATGCCTATAACCCGACAACTAGACCTATTATCAAAGTTGATAAGTTAGATGAACCATAATGCATTACACTTGATCCATGATCCCTATAATCCTTTCTGTTCTTAGCCGCTCACAAGGCCCAAAAGCACGTAAGCTAAAATAATGACGAATAACATATTAGCCTATATTTGTTAAAAAATGTTCAACGTTAGACATATGGGCTCCTTTTCTGGACTAAACAAGAAATCTCTCTTACGAATTATATCCTAGTTGTCTAGATTGATTTGACGATTGACTGCATCTTACCTCCCACACGTTCGATTGTTAACTAACTCTCCTATTTTAAGAAATTGCGCCATTGTTGAGATATCAAAATCCTTTTCCATTTAAACTTCATATTTTACTGTCTTAGTGACTTGAGTTTTGGAGTGCTAACCTTGTAAGTCAACCCCTCTCTCCACCATATCGTAAGCTTCACACCACCGCAACATACTATGAGTTCAACTTCTCCGATCATCATCTAGTTCTAGAATAGAACATTGGTGCCGTCTGTGGAAATCGACTTATGATTCCTGCAATCTCCATGATATAATATTTCTCGATTCAACTGAATCGTTTTCGATTGACATCTATATCTCCTTCTATCAAACAAATATCTCCATCTCCTGACCAATTTTTTCAAATTCAAAGTCAAAATATTTTCAATCTGATCCGTCAAAAGATGTTAACTTCTAAAGCTACTTTCTCAGCAAATCAATAGAAATTCGTTGAAGTAACTAGGAATCCTTTCGTTCCTCAATTCCTAAGGAAGAATAAAGAACTTCTCAAATTCCTCCATTCCTCGGATCTACTCTACAATTACACCTAGGTGAACCTTCCTTCAGACCTACATTTCCGCCTGCAAAGTTTGGACGAGAAGCACTCTATGCCTTTCAACTTCTTCAGGCTAATCTCGGCTTCTATTGAGCCAATGAACTATTATACAACATGTATCAGATTGTTTAGAATCGGAAATCTCAGGCCTTGGTGGAAAGCCTAACTTGGATTGAAGAAAGCCTACACAATGCCAATTTGAGAAACCACAATGTGCAAGAGGTATCTTGCAAAAATCTGTCTCTCTTGAGCCTAGAAGGGATCCATAAGAGGTCCAAAAATCTCCAAGTTGCCAACAACATGGGCACCATTCTTCATTCCTTGATCTCAAAGGAAAAGAAGGAAATTATACTCCTCCTAAATATGATTATCTTGAGAGGAGGGATATGTATGAAGAAGATGTTCTCGCTTAGCCACGTAAGAAGAACCATCTGCACACTCGCATCTTAGATATCATGATCCCTAAGTCACTAGAGATGCCTCTAAAGCTCCAAGTTTATAAAGGTACTGGAGATCTAGACAAACACGCCGAGCATATGGACGAGCGACTAGATTATTATCATGTCGATAAATATGTAAATTGAAAACTCTTTGAACTAACCTGAAAAGAATATGCCCTAACCTAATACAAGTCCATTATAGATAGAAGTGTATATTCTTCGTGTGACTTGTGTGAGTATTTCACCATTCATTTCACCACTAGGAAGAGACAACAAACTACCATAGACATACTCAACGATGTTACACGGGCCAAGGAATCTATTGTTACCACTAACCCACTTGATAAGAACCTCATATGATGCTATCATTCCAAACTTTAACTGGAATCTTGATAAAAGAAAGAAAAATGGAATAGCATTTAGGACTGAATGATATAAAACTATTATAATTAATTATCTAGCTATTTTTTAAAATAATATAATTAAAATAATGATTTTATAAAATAATGTTGTTTTTCATACAATATTTCTAACTATTTTTAAACTGTTTTTAAAATAGTATTTATTATAAAAATATACTATATCAGTAAAAAATTTAAACATAAAATAATTAAACAAATATAAATTTAATATTTAACAACAATTTATTTCAAAAAATAAAAGTATAATCTATTATATAAGAAAAGTCTAACATTTTCTCATCATTTGGACTGTCCACATCAGCATTTCCCCTCTGCTTAATCCACGTCAGCCTCCTCCATTTGGCGTGCTACCACAGTTTTTGAATTGAAGTGCTACGGCAGTTTTGAAATTTGGCAGTTTTGGAGTTTGTAACGTCCTCCTAATTGTGATGTTGCAGTTACAGATTGTTTCATCTGTTTCTTTTCTTATTTATGAATAAGATTCATTCTTCATCCTTAATGTTTCATTCGCTTTCAGTTGTATACAACATTTGTAACTTCTGCGGTTATACTTCAGTTCTTATTGTATTATTGATCGATCGTTACACATTGTTTTATGTATTCTGAATTTCTCTTATGCTTCCTTCGATTCATCAATTATATCGTTTAAGTTGTGTTTTTGGATTACGACTATGAATTGTTCAATTTTTTATGTCGCCACTGCGGGATCTATCTGCTATTTTTTTTGTTTTTTAATTGGTTTATTTGATTGTTGTTGTTGTGATTTGTTGATGCTGATTTGATTGATAATTTGAATGTGATAAATCGTCTTATGTTGAATTTTGCGGAATGAACAGGGATCTGGACCTGTCGTGGTGGCAGATGGTATGAATGGGTACACGTATTTGACAACGAATAACCGATCTTTCTTAATGTAGGATACTGCTTAATGATTTAGGTGTAGACAAAGTTGGTGACCAGGATATTGCTGTTTCTGCTAAGGTATACTTTGAATTTTCGGTATTTGTGCTCTTCGATCTGTATGATTTCAGTAATTTGATTCATTTTGGTGATCTGTTAGATGAATGTGAAAGAACTTCAATGAAGCCGGTGCTGCTTTTGATAGAGAGTGAATTATGGTGTTTTTGCGGAGGGATTGAAGCTGTAGTAGTGATTGTTATAATACCTAAATCGAGGAAAACTATGTTTTATAAAATACAATTGAAAAGATATCTAAAAAATGGATTTGTAAATTGATTGTTAGCATTTTTTCATTGAAGAGAAAGGCATTGCAAATGAAAATGGAGAACAAACACTTTACAGTGTGATGTTTATCGGTGATATGTTTGTTATGTTTGTTGTATTTTCTTTTGTCACTGTTATTGATAGCTGCTTGAATTTATTTGGTTTGATGAAACAGTATAATGATCTATTGAATACATTGTCTTGAATTTGTTATGTATCGTAGATTCGGAGTGGCTTTGTTAAGCTATTGTATGGAAGTAAATATGGCAGCTGTGTGACGGCATAGGAAAGGTAAATCAAAACATACATACTCCATTAAGCTATTGTTTCTTTTAATGGAGTAAAACTGGTATTTGGCGAGACAAAGTTGTGTTAAAATTATTGATTTTGTAACTCAGGATTAAATATCAGTTCAATGGATCTGGCTTTGGCTTTGGCTTTGCTCTGCCAGAAGGTTAGACTATAATTAGTATAATGATCAAAATAGAATTGCTATCTTATGTAATAATGAATGTGAACTTGGTCACCTTACAGGACTGCCAAATGAAGTTTACACATGCTGCTGTTAAATAGCTACCAAAACTACTCAATAAATCCTATTTGAAGAACTAGGTTAGAACCTAGAAGGCAGGGTTTGATAGAGCATGACAAAACATGTGTTAATCTAGCATAAATCATTTTGCAAATTGATGCAAAGAATACATTTTTCTGTTGATTTCAAAATAAGCGCTTTTTTAACCAATCTCCCATTTATTTCCCAAATATTATATTTTCCTCTTTTCCTAATTTATTGCATTTATTAGTTTTTTCTTCACGACCCATAATATTTTTTTTATGAATACTGTAATTGAAAATAATTTCAAAAAAAGGTTTCTGAATTCTATAAAAAAAATTAAACTCAAATTTTTATGCACTTATATGTTATCATATGAGTTCATACAAAAATATTTGAAAAGGAATTATTTTGAAAGAACCAACAAAAATGCATACATAATTATTTTAAATTAATGATTTAATTTTATGTTTTAATGTTTTTTATTTGAGTTTTAAATATTATAAATAAGTTATTTATTGAATTAAAATTTTTAATTTATTGATATTTAATGTCGAATTGTTATTTTTTTATTAATGGAAGATAATGATAAACTAAATTGTTAGTAATTTAAAAAATAAATCTTGATGATGATACGTAGTGCACCAATATTGTTACATAAATATGTGTTAATTTCAATCTTTAAATGGTTACTAATTAGAAATAAATGGAGAGACAATATACTTTTAACCATTAGAATAATATTTTAAACTATGATTTTATTTTAAAAAATAATAATTATGACCCAAAATTGAACAATATATATTTTTTAAAGAATCGTTTCAATCATTAAATGGTCATTTATAACTATTAAATTAAAATAATGTCATAGATTTAAAAAAGTATAATTTATTGGTGCAATTTAATCTCTCCTCACAAAAGAATTAAACTACACAAATATATAATACTAGTATTTAGACCCGTGCGAGGCACGGGTTAAATGTTTTAGAATATTTAAAAAATACTTACAATTGAAATTTATTATTTATTATTATTTATTTAAAATTTATGGAACTAATATAAAATTTATAGTAAGCAAATATTTTTAAAATTATATTAATGATTAATTATCATAAAAATATTAATGCTATAAAAAATTAGTATTTATATGAGTTAAAAGACAAAAGAAAAATAGCAAGACATAATTCAGACGTGTTAAATTAAAAGAAGAAAGAAAAATAGCAAGACATAATTCAAACGTGTTTGTGAATACAAGATTACACTCAAAGATGTTTTTGATTCATGGCAAACTCAAATAAGCATTCAAACAACAAGACGGAAGCAGAAAACTTAAAGAAAAGCAAGCATTGATCACTCATAGGTCAACCCATTATGTTTACATGATTAAAGGTTGACTCAACACAAGCAAAACAAGAAGAATGCAGAAAAGCAGCAGCTAGGTCGACCTACCATCAACCCAGGTCGACCTAAAATGGAGAAAAATTCATATACTCCTGCTAGGTCGACCCACACATCATTTAGGTCGACCTAAATTGATGAATTTTACATACCAGCCTGTTAGGTCGACCTACACATCAACTAGGTCGACCTAATCTGTGAAAATGTCCCCAGAATGCATCAGAAGAGGATTCTGGTCGACCTACTCCTTCAACAGGTCGACCTAACTGGGAGCAAAATTCTGCAAGCTCTGTTAGGTCGACCTAAGCACTACAAGTGGTCGACCTAATTGATCAAGAAAGTTCAAAAATCAGTTTTTCTTGGTTCTAACTGTTATGCAATCATATATATATTGTGCAAGGGTAATTATTCAAAATACCAACGACTGAAAGATACACAAATGCTTCTCATCTTCGTTCTTCATCATCTCTAACACAATTACACATAATCATTCTTGCGTTGCGGGTTAGTGATGAGTTCAATAACGTCCATGGAACGGAATTGAAGATTCCTAGTGGGTGAAGGTTTGTGGGGTTTGTTGGTGAATAAAATCTGCGGGTTTTGTCCTCCACGACGGGTGGTTCTTGGGGGTTTTTATCAAGAGGCGTTCATTGAGGATTCGGCTGAGTGTAACGATTGAGGAACGGGGAGTTCAAGGAATCAAGACACTGCAGAAGGGAATCAAAGTGAAGCTCTTGGATAACCTTGATCTTGTTCAAGATTAAGGGGGAAGAAGATTCAAAGGATCGACATAATTGGTTTATCGTTTATCGCTTTGTTATCTTCTTTGTATATACTACTTTCAACATTAATGAAAGATTACCCAATTTCAATTTGGAATTGGGGGCAGACGTAGTCGTAGCGAGGACGGTCGACGAACTGCCTAAACAAATATCGTGTTCTTATCACTTTTATCCTTTTCTTTTTATTCTGCTCATAATTGGTATAATTGCTAAATTGATCAATGATTCAAGTGTTAAAATTGTGAATTAAAAGTTCTGCATAAACATCACAATTCACCACATCTTGAATCAGCATCAATTTGAATATTGTCACCAAGTGTTTGTCTATTTGCTTAAATCCACCTTACTGCATTGTAAATCAAAGTTTGTCAATCTAGAAGTTAATTGATATTCAGTTGTGACACGTATTGATTCGATAGCATATCTCCTTATCCGGAATTTCGAATATCTTGTGGTTTTGTAACACATATAACCCTTTGCAATAGCGGTCCGGAATAGACGCAAGTCGATTCAGAACCGCTTTCGCTATAGTCTGTAAAAATCCCGGAAAAACTGTGTTGGATCTATTCACCCCCCCTCTAGATCCTTAGGCCAGCGTCTAACAAGTGGCATCAAGAGCTCTGGTTTATTCCGTGCTACGTGAAACACTTATTGGAAAGATGGCTTCCGGACCTAAAGGGGCTCATAATAGAGCTCCAGTTTTCAACGGCGACAACTACGGCTATTGGAAGGATTGTATGTGTGTCCATATCAATGCAATTGATAGGAACATCTGGACAGCTATTGTCAATGGTCCATTCCAGATCACCATGACAAATGCAGCTGGTGCAGTTGTTCCAAAACCAGAAGATACTTGGAATGCTGAAGATGAAAAGAAATATGCATACGATTGGAAAGCGAGAAACATTCTAATCTCAGCTCTAGGAGTTGATGAATACTATCGCGTTTCCCATTGTAGATCAGCTAAAGTTATGTGGGACACATTGCAAGTTGCCCACGAGGGAACGGATGATGTCAAACTAGCTAGGATCAATACGCTAACTCAAGAGTTCGAACTTTTTCACATGGAAGATGGTGAAACCATCGAAAGCATGCAGAAAAGATTCGTTCATCTGAAAAATCGGTTAAATTCTCTTGATAGACCTGTTTCCAATGCAGTTGCTACTAACAAAATCTTAAGATGTTTGAACAGGGAATGGCAACCCAAAGTTACAGCAATAAAGGAAGCAAATGATCTAAACACTTTAGATATCACAACTCTATTTGGTAAACTAGAGGAACATGAACAACACCTTAAATGCCTTGACATGCATGAGAAAAGGACAAAGAAAGAAAAGAACATGGAGAAAGAGGTAGAGAAGAAGTCAATAGCTCTAAAAGCTTCGAGCTCCAAGACCTCAAAACGAGAGCCAAAGGATAGTGACACAAGTGATGACGAAGACTCCGATGATGAGGAAATGGGACTGTTTGTGCGAAGATACAACAAATATCTAAAGAAAAATGGAGCAAAACATTCCGACAAAGGCAAAAGATCGTATACTCCTTTATATAGTAAATACACTTTTGTACCAAAAGTATCAACTAGCAAAACTCCATATTCTCATCATATTACCTGTCATTATTGTTGCAAAAAGGGACATACCATTGAAAAATGCAAATTTAAGAGAATTTTAGTTCCTAAAGGAGTATTTCAATGGTTGCCTAAGTGCAACAAATTGTGTACTCACTACCAAGGACCCAATGAAAATTGGGGACCTCCCTCTTTAAATTAATCTTGCAGGAAAAGTGTCTTGACATTGCCGAAAGGTTGTGGTTCCTTGATAGGGATGTTCAAGACACATGACTGGAGACCTATCTCTTTTCGTTGAGCTTCAAGCAAAGAAAAAGGGGTATGTCACCTATGGAGATAACAATCGGGGAGCCATACTTGGTAAAGGAAGTGTAGGTAACCCTTCTACCACTACTATAACTGATGTGCTGCTAGTAGAAGGTCTTAAACATAATCTTTTAAGTATAAGTCAATTGTGTGACAAAGATTTTAAAGTAATGTTTACAAATTCTGGCTGCACAATAGAACATACTAAGAAAAGAGACATTATGTTTAAAGGCTTAAGAGTAAACAACATCTACATGCTAAAGCTGACGAGGGCATATTCCGTGGTTACTCACAATCTAGCAAAGCATATCGGATATATAATAAGAGATTACTTATAGTAGAAGAGTCAGTACACGTGTCTTTTGATGAATCTTATGCAAAATATGTCGAGAAAGGTCTTTCATTTAATGGTGCAGGTCCGTCCACTGAAGACATTGTCAAGGATAAGGAAGATGAGGATGAAAGTATTGTAAAGAAAGATGCTGAGAGAGAGAAAGATGAGTCTCACAATGAAAATGAAAAAGAAAGCATCTCAAACAATGAAGAACTTCCCAAAGCCTGGACAAACGTGAAAGACCATCCAATTGACAATATAATAGGAGACATCTCAAGGGGCGTTACAACACGCTCAAAGATAAGTAACTTCTGTCATCATTTTGCTTTTGTTTCACAAGTTGAGCCGAAAAACGCTAAGGATGCATTACTTGATGAGCATTGGCTAATGGCCATGCAAGAAGAATTAAACCAATTTAAACGGAATGATGTTTGGGACTTAGTCCCTCATCCGGGAGATCATCAAGTAATAGGCACTAGATGGGTTTTTCGTAACAAACTTGATGAAAACGGTGTTATTACTAGAAATAAAGCTAGATTAGTTGCCCAAGGTTATAATCAAGAGGAAGGTATTGATTATGAAGAGACATACGCTCCTGTAGCACGTCTCGAAGCTATTCGCCTCTTACTTGCTTATGCTTGTTCTAAAGACTTCAAACTATTCCAAATGGATGTTAAGAGTGCCTTTCTAAATGGCTATATTAATGAAGAAGTCTATGTTGCTCAGCCACCCGGCTTTGAAAATTACATGTATCCAACTCATGTCTATAAGCTGAAACGTGCTCTATACGGTCTTAAACAAGCCCCTCGGGCTTGGTATGAACGTTTGAGCAAATTTCTCCTTAGTCAAGGGTACTCTAGAGGTAAAGTTGACACTACTCTCTTTATTAAAAGAAAAGATGAGGATATTCTCTTAGTCCAAATTTATGTAGATGATATTATATTTGGGTCGACTAATGCAAAACTTGTCAAAGACTTTTCTAAGCTTATGCAGAGTGAATTTGAGATGAGTCTCATGGGTGAGCTAAATTTCTTCCTTGGCCTACAAATCAAGCAACTCAGTCATGGAACGTTTGTGAATCAAACTAAATATTGTACGGAGCTGCTCAAAAGATTTGGAATGAGTGAAGCAAAGGAAATTGACACACCTATGGCAACAAATACAAATCTAGACAAAGATGAGAAAGGTAAAGAGGTTGATGTGAAATTATACCGAGGAATGATAGGTTCACTATTGTATCTTACTGCCTCAAGACCAGACATTATGTTTAGTGTGTGTATGTGTGCAAGATATCAATCTTGCCCAAAAGAATCTCACTTGAAAGCCGTCAAAAGAATTCTGCGATACTTACGTGGAACTACTACATATGGCCTATGGTATCCAAAAGGAAATGAGTGTCATTTGGTAGGATTCTCCGATTCAGATTTTGCCGGCTGCAAATCCGATAGAAAAAGCACTAGTGGAACGTGTCATCTATTCTCAAACTCATTGATAAGTTGGCATAGTAAGAAACAAGTATCGGTTGCATTATCCACTGCTGAGGCAAAATATGTAGCTGCTGGAAGCTGCTGTGCACAAATATTATGGCTCAAGCAACAACTTCTTGACTTTGGTATTAAGCTTGATCGCATACCTATCATGTGCGACAACACAAGCGCCATAAACTTGAGTAAAAATCCTGTCTTACACTCACGTACCAAACATATTGAAATAAGGCATCACTTTCTACGAGATCATGTAGAGAAAGGAGACGTTACTTTTGAACATGTAGAAAGCAAGAAGCAACTAGCTGACATCTTCACCAAACCTCTAGCAACGGAGCAATACTTCAACATTCGTAGGGAATTAGGGATACTCGATATCTCTAATTTGGGCTAATTACGTTTGTTTTCTCTTAATATTATTTCTTTACTTTATGTATATATATATCTTTCTTGCTAACATTTTTCTTAGCATAAAGGTAGTTCATCATCAAGCCAGGCGTCATATTGAAAAAGCGGTAACGTAATCGTTGTTCACTTCCAAAAATAATATTGATACTATAATATGCTATCAATTAACATGCTTATAGTGACTTCATGCATAAAAACTGTTCTTGCTCACATATGTGTCTCATGCTATCATTAACTACCTTTTATCTACTATACTGTACATGCTAGCATTGTTATCTATGGTCCTCCTGTTACTCTTCTATTCTCCTGTTTTCTCTTTTTGATGTTGACAAAGGGGGAGATAGATGCTGGATGTACGGGGGAGCTTTGTTGAGAGATTGCCCTGTTGAGAGATAGATGCTGGATGTACGGGGGAGCTCTGTTGAGTCTTTATCATTTACTTCCAAAGCTTAGACGAATGGTTTGCCATCATCAAAAAGGGGGAGTATGTGAATACAAGATTACACTCAAAGATGTTTTTGATTCATGGCAAACTCAAATAAGCATTCAAACAACAAGACGGAAGCAGAAAACTTAAAGAAAAGCAAGCATTGATCACTCATAGGTCAACCCATTATGTTTACATGATTAAAGGTTGACTCAACACAAGCAAAACAAGAAGAATGCAGAAAAGCAGCAGCTAGGTCGACCTACCATCAACCCAGGTCGACCTAAAATGGAGAAAAATTCATATACTCCTGCTAGGTCGACCCACACATCATTTAGGTCGACCTAAATTGATGAATTTTACATACCAGCCTGTTAGGTCGACCTACACATCAACTAGGTCGACCTAATCTGTGAAAATGTCCCCAGAATGCATCAGAAGAGGATTCTGGTCGACCTACTCCTTCAACAAGTCGACCTAACTGGGAGCAAAATTCTGCAAGCTCTGTTAGGTCGACCTAAGCACTACAAGTGGTCGACCTAATTGATCAAGAAAGTTCAAAAATCAGTTTTTCTTGGTTCTAACTGTTATGCAATCATATATATATTGTGCAAGGGTAATTATTCAAAATACCAACGACTGAAAGATACACAAATGCTTCTCATCTTCGTTCTTCATCATCTCCAACACAATTACACATAATCATTCTTGCATTGCGGGTTAGTGATGAGTTCGATAACGTCCATGGAACGGAATTGAAGATTCCTAGTGGGTGAAGGTTTGTGGGGTTTGTTGGTGAATAAAATCTGCGGGTTTTGTCCTCCACGACGGGTGGTTCTTGGGGGTTTTTATCAAGAGGCGTTCATTGAGGATTCGGATGAGTGTAACGATTGAGGAACGGGGAGTTCAAGGAATCAAGACACTGCAGAAGGGAATCAAAGTGAAGCTCTTGGATAACCTTGATCTTGTTCAAGATTAAGGGGGAAGAAGATTCAAAGGATCGACATAATTGGTTTATCGTTTATCGCTTTGTTATCTTCTTTGTATATACTACTTTCAACATTAATGAAAGATTACCCAATTTCAATTTGGAATTGGGGGCAGACGTAGTCGTAGCGAGGACGGTCGACGAACTGCCTAAACAAATATCGTGTTCTTATCACTTTTATCCTTTTCTTTTTATTCTGCTCATAATTGGTATAATTGCTAAATTGATCAATGATTCAAGTGTTAAAATTGTGAATTAAAAGTTCTGCATAAACATCACAATTCACCACATCTTGAATCAGCATCAATTTGAATATTGTCACCAAGTGTTTGTCTATTTGCTTAAATCCACCTTACTGCATTGTAAATCAAAGTTTGTCAATCTAGAAGTTAATTGATATTCAGTTGTGACACGTATTGATTCGATAGCATATCTCCTTATCCGGAATTTCGAATATCTTGTGGTTTTGTAACACATATAACCCTTTGCAATAGCGGTCCGGAATAGACGCAAGTCGATTCAGAACCGCTTTTGCTATAGTCTGTAAAAATCCCGGAAAAACTGTGTTGGATCTATTCACCCCCCCTCTAGATCCTTAGGCCAGCGTCTAACAGTGTTAAATTAAATATTTGATTGTTATAACTAAAAAACAATTTGATATAATTTCAAAAATGTTTGGTTATTTTTTTTAAAAGAAAACAAAAGACCAAATACACATCTATTATGTTTATTTTTTTAATAATTACAATTTATTAACAAAACTAAATCAAATGAATAAGAAATAAATAAAAATATAGAATTAAAAAAAATATATAAAATTATAGAATCAATTCTACTTGGAATTCCTTCATTTAATAATTTTTTATAGAAACTAAATAATCCAACTATATTTAATGATTTCTTTCTATAAACCAAATGATCCAACTTTATTATTTTTTACTTCTAAATTTAGCTTTTGTGAAATATTAAAAAGAAAATCATACTATTTATAACTCCAATATTTTTACTATAACTCTAATATTTTTAATACTTAAATTATTTAATAATGATATTAAACATATAATATATTAACAAATACAGAATTTAAACCAAATTCATTTCAAATAATCTTAGTAACTTATATTTTAACAAGAAAATAAATAAATAAATTTCATTCAATACGTATAAAAGATAATATAGTAGACCTATGTAACGAATTGATGGACAATATCATCAGACCTATAAATTATGCATAAATTGATGTTACAACTGTCAAAAGTCTTTTTATAAAAAAATTAATAGAATTAAAAAAGCTGATAGTATAGAAGTCACAACAACTCATAACTTCTGGTAGTAAAATGCAAAACTGTTTTGCCATTACTTCTAGTCATGGCTGCCAACCTACCGCCTTTTTCTAATAAAAATTTCATAAGTGAACTTCTTCAGTACCTAAACGAAATAAAATAAGCCAGTAAACAAAATAAAATAAATATATTTATTATATAATAATCACGAAAACATGGCACATATGCTGCCACTAATTCAAATGAATTTTCATATCATCAATAGATTAGTAACAAACATCAAAATCATATATCTCGTGTTCCTTTGTGGCTGCTTCCCAGACTTTTTCATTCTGCACGAATAGCAGCATGAACCTTCTTGTAAGGTTCCTCAATTCCGTGATTTCCGTCAGCTTCTATCCCTTTCTTGATATATTGATGAAGTGAGTATGATATTTTTATGGTTCTTCTTCAATCAATGTCTACAAAATAATATATCAATGTTGATAAAAAAAGTCATCAAAACAACATATGATGAATTACTTAGCGACCAAATAAAAAAGATGGGCAAAAACACTAACAGAAGCATAAATCAAGTCCAAGCACAAGTTTAACAATTTACACATTACCTTCAATATTCTACATCTCTGTTTAAGATCTTGCAAATTCTTTTGCATATCTTCTGCAGCAGCTGCATCATTTTCGACCTTCATTGTCTTGTATCTGACTGCAAAGTTCAATCTAAGTTAGCATTTTAATGTTAAATTCATATCAAAGAAATTGAAATCTTAGACAACTTTTAACCCGCTGTCAGTGTGTATTACTTCTCCATGTTTCTTCTACATTTTAAAGGCATAGTCTCTATTTCTCTTTCTCTTTATGGTGCTAAGCAGTAAGTGAGTCAAGCTTTATTTCTAAACTCATTATCAGCTGCTTGACACTTTCAAGGGCAGTGTCTCTGAAATTAATAAAATGAGAGGTGGTGTCTCCACATTAAACAACAAAAAAAGGTAACTACTATTAATCCCCAAACCAAAGCACAAATCAATGGCACAAATCAATGGTAAAAAAGAATGATGCAAATATAAAATTTCATAATCTTATTCCAAAGAATATAATCTATAATAGTAAAGATATTAATTCATTAAGTTGTACATAAGCGAAAGAACTAAAGCATCATAAAACATAAATAGTTTTAGCTACTCCATGGAATCAAAACTGAAAGAATATTGGTTCGAAGTTTTCAATAGTTGCAGCAGAAAGATGATCGGTACTTCTAGAAGCATCAAAACTCACCACTTAATTTTTCCACCTATTACAAATAAGATATAAATTCATTAATTCAAACAAAATGTCTAAATTCAGAAGCCAATATATCAATATTTAAACAAATACTACATGTATATCATAAACCTCATCAATCCAAGTAGGATCTGAGTTCAATCAAAGGACAGGAATTTTGCCATCCATTAAATGGCGGGCCAGCGGAAGAGTTCCATCACCACCAGTTGCAACAACCAGGTCCAATTGTTTCCAAGCACTACTTTCCGTTCAACTGACTTTTTCTGCATTTTACAAAAAGACCACTTGAGTACTGATACTCTACCGCATACCACACGTTCAATAAGTATATTGGTAAACAACTATATCTTAAGCTTTTTCGAATAAAAAATTATTGCAACATGTTATTGGTGGTTCTGGTTGATTTTACTTTACCAGCGGTGGCAAAAGTGGCAGTTCAATGGCTTTGATAAATCCAATGCATCTAGCCCAATGTGTTTCCAATATCTACAACATTACCTATAGTACATGATATCCATAGTGAAAAGCCTCTGGTTCACGGGCCACTGATGTTGTGGGCACCCTATCGATCTGCAGTAGAATAAAATCTAGAAAGGAATAGCAAACAACATATTATGATCCATGAGTATGTCATTAAAAAATAAATTTGAAAAACTTCAAACCAAGCACGCGAGAATAGATTTACATAAATCAAGATACATGAAGTGATTTAAAAAACCACCGATGGCAGCCAACACTCACCACTGTTAAATGCAACCCTAAGTACTTGATTTTTTAGCTTCATGAGCAGCCAGTTAAAACAAAGTAGTAAGTTGTGGTTGATTGCTAGCTGTAGTAGCCGAAAGCCCTCGCATTGCTGCAATTGTTGACTCAACTTTGCTGCTAAATTATTTTCTCAGCTTTAATCATTATTAAAATGCAACAAACATAAAAGTTCAGTACACACTTTCTGCATCCACCTAGAAATATAGTGTTTCAAATATTTATATGGAACACATGAAAACCCTGAAAAAGAATTTATATTGCCCTATATGCTAATGTCTAAATCTAGATAGCACGTCAACATTCCATTACTCATGTGGTCATACGGTAAGCAACCGAACCTCGGACACGTTTCAAATAGAAGAACCATGTTTGGATGCCATATGCTTATCACAACTTCAATCTACATGAATAAAATGTCAAATAATAATTAATTGATTCATTTAAATAATATTTAATTTAATTCAATAATTTGCATACCTTGGTTGAAATTGCAACCATCCTTGAGCTGCACAGGGTTGCAACACTTTTATTGCAAATGCAGTGAGAACTAATTCAGCCCTATAGACTGGTCCATAACATACTTCACCAACTTCAGTGAGTTGGAAAAGTATTTTGTCGCTTCTTCTATTTCCTCAATAGTGTATCTTCGATACTGCATAATTATACAACCCAAAACAGTCATAGCACATATGCAATTTCAGAACCAAGTCACTGCTTATCCATGTCACAATTAAAATTCTCTTCCAATACAATAAGAAGCCATCACTTCATACACAATCCTACACACACACACACAAAATCCAGTTCAAGCCAAATTAGAGAAAAACAAAGGTATGTACATACATCTAATTCAATTTAGTGCATTTAAAAACCGATATCACCATATATTTGTATGCACAAATTCAAAAATTCAAACACAATGCCGGTTCCAATCACCTTTCCATGAGTATTCCCTTCATTTGCTAGCAGCTGCATCTCTTTTTGCTCTTTCTTTCACTTCATCCTCTGCAAATATCTGCAAACATAAGAATTAAAAGAGAAAACAATAAACCGAATTCAAATTTCAAATGATCATATTTAGATAAGAAAAACTCGGTCATACCCTGTTAGATTCAAAAGTCAGCGGTAAAACCCGATCAAGTCTAAATCCTGAAAAACAAACCTCCAAATCATCAAATCAACCACAAACCCAAACCCTTTATCAAATGTCAAAAACCACATAATTTAATTTTACCATTCACAAACCTTTCTGGCTACTGAGATGAAATCCTATATGATGTAGCCTTAATTTGATTCAATATATAGCAGAGAAAAGGGATGAAATAATTTGATTTATAAAAACAGTCGTGGAGATGAACAAATACACAGATCTAAACCTGAAACAAACATTAACCATAAGTAACAAAAGAATAAAAATCAGAAATAAACCCTCAAACATAACAATAAACTAATTAGATTTATGAAAACAACCATGGAGATGAACAAATACACAGATCTAACCCTAAAACAAACATTACCCATCATCATCATTGCACTTTCACCGAATCAAGCTTGGACAGAAACACACAATACAACAACACAAATCACCGATTCCGTATCACCATCATCATCAAACCAACAAACAACGAATTAGAAATCGAAAAGAGGAGAAGAAGACATTGAGACCGAGAGTTCGTCGGAGAAGAGAACTCGTATGAGTTCTTCGGCCGTCGGGTTTGTAATGGACGCGAGGTTGAGACGGCAGAGAACACGACTGAGAGAGAAAATGGAGCGCCGCCGCTGCATGTGTTGTTTCCGAACATGATGAAATTGAAGTTGGAGTGAAAGCGTTTTGAGTTTTGAATTTGTATTGAGATACGATACCTCGAGCGTTTCACTTTCTTATCAATTTATTTGCTCTTCCCCAAATATTCATGTTTATCGTGTAACCCTTCAAAGAAAAAATGATGTTTCAGCTTCTCACTCATTAAGACAAATGCATTTATTCATTTAATAAAATAATTAATTGAATAAAAAATAATAATATTAATTGAATTGAGAATAACTTTCCATTAATAGAATGTTTAGAAAATTTGAAAAAGTGTAACAAAGCACCATAGAGTGCCACATGTCTCACTTGCCAAAGAACTCTTATAGAAATATTATTATCTATGATTAATAGTTACAGTCTTTCTTAACCTTTGATACTATAAATTTTAATCTAATTATTATAAATGATTTATTAATAGACACAATCCATACTAAAAATATTTGGCACACTTACCGTAATAAATAAATTTTAAATTATTAAATAAATTTTTTTCTAACTTTTTTATAAAAACTCACACAACTAATATGATTTTATAAATCTTTCTTAAAAAAACTTATAAAAAAACATATTTTTAACGACAACCTTACCCAATAATATAAAGAACTATTACCAATGCGATGTCTATTATGCCTCATTTAACATTTACCGTTTAAATAATATTATGATATAAATAATATTATTGAAAGATTAATAAATAAATAACTAATAATTTCAATAATATTATGATACAAATAATACTATTGAAAAATTAATAAATAAATTAAAACTATTGATATTACGAGTGATTATAATAAAATAAAAGAGTACATATTTTATCCTATATTAAAAATTAGTATTTTATTTAAGAGGAGAAATATATAATTTTCGAAAAATACTAATTTACACGGGATAAACTTATTATCACACTAATGTAAAATAGTAATTTTAGTGAAAATACTAATTTTCCTCTTAAATAAAATACTAATTTTCACGATTATAAACTTATTATTTAAGAGTACATATTTTCGGAAATTAGTATTTTATTAAAAAATAGTTACACATTTTCACAATTATCCTAATTTTATGTTTGCAATTAATATCCTACTTTTATGTTTGCAATTGATATTATTTTTATATCATATATTTTCACATTTATGAAATAAATGTTTATAATGATAAAAATAAATAAAAAAACTCAAACTTTAAAGGGTTAGGTTCATCATCTATATAATAAAATGATTAAAATATTAAAATTTAAAAATTTAACTTATCAAATTCATTTCACATGTTTTATTATGTATTCAATATTTTATGCCTTATTTTGAAGTCTAAAAATAAATATACTTAAACGTAACACGGGAAAAGTGTATTATTTTTTAATTATTTACGTTACTACTAGGGAAATAAATTAGATAAATATTTATAAGTAAAAAGATACTACAAAATAAACATAAGTAATGTATGAATTAAATGACATTAAAAATATATGCTAATATAAAAAATTCATAATTATTTTATGATCACCAAAACTAAATTATTATATAAATATAAATATAAAATTTAATTACGGGTACCTTAGGTTCCACCCCGCCTCATACGCGCATAATGTATATATATATATATATATATATATATATATATATATATATATATATATATATATATATATATATATATATATATATATATATATATATATATATATATATATATATATATATATATATATATATATATATATATATATATATATATATATATATATATATATATATATATAAATTATTATATATACATATATGCATATCAATTTTATTAAATAAATCACTATTACATTTGTACTCAATTTAATTCAAGTCTTTGCTAATTTTTTAACTCAACAATAACGTCTTTAATTTTTTTATTAATGTTGTTAAAAAAAACTTAAAATCACATGATAAATTATAATTGTTTATGAATTTTTATTAGAAATGCTGGTAAATAGTATGGGTATCGGTACTTAGATACCTCTATAGGGCACGGGAACAGGCTCAAACATTGGTGACCACGTGGATATGGCGTCAAGTACGGAGATTTTTCAAACTGCAGGTATGGAAACAAGTACTATAGTACCCTATCCATACCCATGTAATTTGTTATGTGATTATCTTTCTTTTGTTAAAAAGAATATTTAAATCTTTTCAATGTATTTAGTATAAAGAGATATAAATCACAATTAATATTATTAATAAATTACATATGACATTAGACTACAACTATCTATCAACAACGTAATTGTGTTTTCTATTATTTATATAATTAATACATATAAAGTTTTTCACTGACTCATAATAGTTAGAACATCAAAATACTTACAAATTTTATATATACAAAAATTATAAACACCAATTTATTATCGTTTTTAAAAACAATACAAAATTTTGGTTAATTAAATTTGACTTTCTTTATTACATTTTGAAAACAAATGCGCGTATCAATCTTCCTTCATATCTTCATATTTATCTTTTCATATAATTTTTATTCAACTATCCTATTTTATTTTATATACAAAGTAAACCATCTAAAATAATTATATGATTGATTCAAATATTTTTATATATGAAATAATATATTTGATATGTAAATTTATTTTAATCAATTAATATTAACGGAAACATGAATTTAGTGATGAAAATATTGAATATTAACGGGAATATGAAATTACTGATCAAAATATTGAATATTAACGGGAACATGAAGTTACTGGTCAAAATATTAAATAATAACGAAAACATGAATTTAATAACGGGAACATGAAGTTACTCATAAAAATATTGAATATTAATAAGAACATGAAGTTACTGATCAAAATATTAACATTAGCGGAAACATGAAGTTACTAATCAAAATATTGAATATTAACTGGAACATGAAGTTACTGATAAAAATATTGAATATTAACAGAAATATGAAGTTACTGATAAAAATATTAATATTAACGGGATCATGAAGTTACTGATCAAAATATTTAATAATAACGCAATCATGAATTTACAAAAAAAGAAACGTGAACTTACTCATCAAAATATTAATATTAGCAAAAACATGAAGTTACTAATCAAAATATTGAATATTAATGGGAGCATAAAGTTACTGATAAAAATATTTAATATTAACATAAGTATGAAGTTACTGATCAAAATATTAATAATAACGGGAGCATGGAGTTATTAACGAAAACATGAAGTTACACATCAAAATATTGAATCTTAACGAAAGCATGAAGTTATTGATCAAAATATTGTATATTAACGGAAACATGAAGTTATTGATCAAACTATTGAATATTAACGGGAACATGGAGTTATTAATTAAAATATTGAAAATTAACGGAAAGTGATGTTAATATGTTGAAACAATGTAGGGTCCTGTTCTTATTCAGCCTTCACTTATATGGGTCTTTCAAGAAATAGTCCATTTATTTTATGGATTATAATCCATTCTTTTTCTTTACACCTATTATTTTTCAATGCAACCTCTACATTTCTTAAATGCACTCTTAATTATAGTGTTCAATTTACAACAATATCAATATTATTTTCTTGATTACTTTTTATTTTTACTATTTGATTTTTTTTACATTATTATTTTTCTAACTTTTCTTCTAAATCAATTTTTTTTATTAATACCTTTTATTTAGCTCATTCCAAATGCGCGAAACAGACGGGTACCCGTGCGAACGCACGGGTATCACACTAGTTTTTTTTTTTTAAAAATAGACAAAAAAAAATATACCTTGAAGATGAACACGCTTTAGATTTGAACTCCTTAGTAACTTAAGTTGATAACAATGATTCATGTGGTTGGGGAATGATTCGAAGCTTTCTTTAGAGGAGTTCAAGAGTTTTGGGAGTATCCAACAAAAGGTGAAAAACACCAACATTAAAGTTGTCCTAAATTCAATTTGGATAGCCTTAATTTGGTGTACTTGGAATATGAGAAATAATATGATTTTTGAAGACGGCATCTTTAGCTTCGACGAGGTGATTTCAAACATTATGTTTTTTTCTTGGAGATGGGCTAGCAACAAGGATCTTCCTAGTAGGATAAACTTCTATGATTGGTATAAATTTCCTTTACTTTGTATCAAAACAACCTAGTGTATCTTCGATGTAAGGGTTGCACCCCTAGTGCGATATCTTATAATCAATCGCTTATTAAAAAATAAACAATGATATCTAAAATCAAAAAATTAAAATTAAAATTATTAATAAATATCTTATATAAATTAGACATAAAAAAATATAAAATGAAACATACTTATTTTCAAGGGATGAAATTTAGTTTTAAAAAATTTAAGATGAAGGTTTTGAAGATTTAATAAAGAGAATTGAGTGTTAAATAAGATGAAGAAGAAAGGTTGAAGAAAGATTTTGCAGATGTGTGGGAAAATAAGAGGTTGAAGCATTTATAAAGAAAACAATTAGTGAGAGTTGGCTCCCCACATATTTTTAAGATTCATATTTTGTTTGAGACAACCCTAGCAAATTCAACGGTCATGTTTCTCATGAAAAAGAAAACTTGGTTAGGATTTTATTTATATTCGAAACATCTCACAAAACAAAATGTGAATGAATGAGTCTTTCTGAGGAAAAATAATACATGACTTAGCTATGAAAATGTCCCGTCCTAGCTAATAGAGAGCTACTTTTCAAATCCTCTACTTGTGTTTCTGATACCGAACACAAAGAGTTATTAAATATGAAAGTACATAAAGATTAACATATGATATTACCAAGTAAATCAGCACAAATAATACAACTTTTATATATATATATATATATATATATATATATATATATATATATATATATATATATATATATATATATATATATATATATATATATATATATATATATATATATATATATATATATATATATATATATATATATATATATACATATATATATATATACATATATATATATATATATATATATATATATATATATATACATATATATATATATATACATATATATATATATATACATATATATATATATATACATATATATATATATATATATATATATATATATATATATATATATATATATATATATATATATATATATATATATATATATATATATATATATATATATATATATATATATATATATATATATATATATATATATATATATATATATATATATATATATATATATATATATATATACATACTTAGCGACTATGAATTGGTTGAATTGGATCAGGTGTTGATGGCATCGGATCACGTGGAAGGGACTGCAAATAAAGCTCATCAAATTTCCCCGCCATCAATAGTTCATCTTGCAAAAGAGAGCTATGAAAATGTCCCGTCCTAGCTAATAGAGAGCTACTTTTCAAATCCTCTACTTGTGTTTCTGATACCGAACACAAAGAGTTATTAAATATGAAAGTACATAAAGATTAACATATGATATTACCAAGTAAATCAGCACAAATAATACAACTTTTATATATATATATATATATATATATATATATATATATATATATATATATATATATATATATATATATATGTATATATATATATATATATGTATATATATATATATATATATATATATATATATATATATATATATATATATATATATATATACATATATATATATATACATATCTATATATATATACATATATATATATATATATATACATATATATATATATACATATATATATATATATACATATATATATATATATATATATATATATATATATATATATATATATATATATATATATATATATATATATATATATATATATATATATATATATATATATATATATATATATATATATATATATACATACTTAGCGACTATGAATTGGTTGAATTGGATCAGGTGTTGATGGCATCGGATCACGTGGAAGGGACTGCAAATAAAGCTCATCAAATTTCCCCGCCATCAATAGTTCATCTTGCAAAAGCCTACAATCGACTCCCAGTTGGGAAGAAACGACCAGAACAAAGAAAATGATCATTAAAACTGTAAAAAGGATCATCCTGGTGTTATAAGATAAAGCCATGCTCATGATCGGTATTGAGATCTTTAATTTGGACGTAAAAGTTTATTTGATATTAAGCACTGAGATCTGAGGACATGAATGATATGTTTTGGAACGCACATACGTATATATAGTAGGAAACCTTCCTTGCCTGAAGTACTTGTTTTTGAAATTCGTTTAGCCTGACTAAGTATTAATTCATATGGTTTGAACCTAGAATGTTGAAGGAATCAAACGTGTGTAAATTGGGCACCAAAACTAAACATGATGTGGAGATGGTCAATTAGAATATTAGATGATTCGACTAGTTGCTAAAAAAAATCTGACTATGAATTGTGGAGAACTAAACTTCCAAAGACATAAAGTCAAAGCTGAAAGCAGATAGAACGAGGATAACATGTGAGGAAAATAAGTTTTGATTGATATGTGTATGAAAACAATATTTTTGAGTGATTTACATATGCATTTCACATAATGTATACCTTATGTTTTTCATATATATATATATATATATATATATATATATATATATATATATATATATATATATATATATATATATATATATATATATATATATATATATATATATTACATCCCGGATTTTTATTAGGCTGTACAGTGACGTACAATCAGGAATTTTTATGAGGTTAGGAGGGAAAGTTCCGTACCCACCCTGGACCAAGTGAGATGAATGCATACATCATGTTTTACATAAATGAATTAGCGTAGACATGCATTCTACTAACTATGTTGATTTTGATAATTCTTGCTATTACTTTTGTTAAAGTATGTCTTAAAAACCTTTTTAATGAAGAGAAAGAAAACATATTTTGAAATTGCCAAAAATTAGAAAACCGAAAAATAATTTAGTTCGAGCGATTTACGAGTATCGGGTTCGTCGGTTCGGCTCATTGATCCATTCATTAATGTTATAATATTTTGTATTAATTTAGAGATCATATGAATTAATATAAAAAATTATAAGATATTTATAATACTCTAAAAAGATATTATAAAATATATATTTATGATATTCTAAAAGATATTATAAGATATATATTTATAGTAGTCTAGATATTGTAATATATTTATAATATTTGAGAGATATTGTATGAGATTATAATAATATCTTTTAATTCTAACAATTAAGGAGATGTGTTTTGGGATTTGTTGGATTTTGGCTATTATAAATATGTATCTCTTCTATTATTAGAGTGTGACAATCTTAGAGCTTACAACAACAAGGGAGAATAAATGTTTTGGAAATTCCAAGAGAAAACTTAGAAAGGCAAAGGTTTTTGGGAAACCTTTTGGAGTTATCTAAGGTGATTGGGAAATATTTCTAAACACCTTGAATTTGAGTGATTCTTATATTGAGAGTTAGAGAGGTTGAGAAACACTTGAGTAGAAAACATGGTTTGTTCTTTGGGAACTATGAAGACTATTTTCTTGTAACTCATATGTAATCTCTTGTAACAACTTTCTGAGTATAGTGAATTGGAGAGCTGCCCTCTCTTTCCCAGAATAGATCGTTTGATCAAATTGGGTAAACAAACCTTCGTCTTTTTCTCGTCTTATTCGGTTATATTATCTGTGTAGGAATTATTATTGCTGTAGACCATTTATGTTGGTTGCTACTTTTCTTTGCCTCACAAATTGATATTGAATTTTGTCGTAAGTAACAACAAGGTTCACAACAACTTAATGTATATGATGTAATAGTTATGATCAAGGCATTGATTGTTTATTGGGTAAAAAACTAGGTGACCATAAAGTGTACCTTACGAGTGTGTGATTCTTTGACAACTCCTTTGATCCTTAACATGAAAGTTTTTGTTTTTGAAAAGTTACAACCTTTAGCTAATTTTAAAAGAAAAACAATGTCCATACCTTGTCTTAGGCTATGTTTGGATAGTTTAAAACTAACGGAACAAAATGGAGCGGAATGGAAAATAATGGAGCCGAATAGAACCGAACATAAATTTCATTCCATTGTTTGGATATTTTACGATGGAGCGGAACTAATATCTCATTCCACTGTTTGGATATTGGACGGAACATAATGCATTATAACTTTTTTATTCAATTTTTATCCTTTATTTTAAAAATATTATTAATTATATATTTAATTTCTATACAAATAAGAGGAATCCTCAAATTTTAACTATCAAATATGAATCTATTATAATATATAGGCTAAATTACAGTTTTGGTCCCCCTATTTGTCTCAACTCACGAAAATAGTCCCCCTATTTTTTTAAAACAATTTTGGTCCCCTTTTCCCACTTTCGCTCCAAAAAACGCTGAGTTGTCATCTATTTTAATACGTGGCATTTTATTTTTGTTTTTGTGTGTCCATGTCATATTATAATTAAAATTAAATAATTTTTATTTTATGAGATTTTAGTTTATTTAAAGGAGAAACATCTCCCTCATCGTGAAATTGGTTTCTAGGGTTCCACTGTAACTTCTCACGTAAAAAATTCCCCATATCCATTGACGTTCCACTGCACCATCTTGCTTCATAACTCATTTAATGGCATCTGAATCATTTAGCATCGCAAGCAATCTCTCTCATTCTAGGACGAAGAAGATGCAATGTTATTGTGGGTTGGACTCACCACTTGTCACTGCTTGGACATCACATAATCCAGGTCGAAGGTTCAATGGTTGTGGGTTATACAAGGTATTGAAAAATCCCTAATGTTTTAATGTTAGTTTCACTCTTCTCATCTTCTCAATCACTGATAAATGTTCGTGGGTTACCTAGTTACAGGGAAGGAAAGGCTGCGCATTTTTTGAGTGGTTTGATGAGCAATTGACGGAACGTTCAAATGAGGTCATTCATTCATTAATGAAAAAAGTTAATGATTTGAAGAAGATTGATGTTGTGGTGAAGAAGACAGATGACATGTTGAAAAAGAAAGTCAAGTTTTTAGTTATATTATTAATTTTGTCCTGGGTTCTGATTTCTTTGTTGAGCATAAAAGTAGTGGTTGGCTAATGTAATGTTAGTGTAATATTAGGTCTAATGTTAAAACTAGTATCGGTTTAATGTTAATGTAGTGTTTAATGAGATTGTATTGTGATAACCTCATAATATTAATGGAATAACTTTGTTCAAACTGTTTAATTTCTTGTGTATGCATTTGGTTCAAATTGGTACAGCCCCTGTGTATGAATTTGATAATTTCTTCTCATCTGCTTACAGTACAGTCCCTCATGGTTTAAACTGGTTCAAACTTGTATAATTACTTGTGACAGCTTGTGACATAAACATTGATAAAACTTTGACCAAAATATTGATCAAACAGCCCCTATCATGACCAAACTTTGTTAAATCCATTGGTTTTTACCAAACTGTGAACAAAATGTGATAAAAATATTGTGAATATCAGTATAAATTTTAGACCTCAAAGCTTAATCAAATGACATTAAAGATCATGTATGGATCCAGTACATATTCAAAAAATTGCCAAAAACATTTTGGTCCACTGCAAGTACATAATTCCTATCTACTTAGTACATTGCCCAAAAGGATTACACACAAAGAACTACTTAGTACATAATTCCTATCTACTTGTTTCTTGTGTTTGTGGCGCTTGAGATCCTTGCGTCAAAACGGTAGGTGCTTCGGTGGTTGATGCTTTCTTTTGTTTCTTGGTCTTGTTTCCTCCTTTGTTTAATGTTTTATTTTGTTTCTTTGTCTTGTTACTTCCTTTGGGTAATTGTCGATCCGTCGCAGTCTTGCCTTTGCATGTTCTTAAATTGTGCCAAAAATTCCCACAACTTTTGCATTTAACTGTTGTCAAATTCCTCGGCAACATATTGCTTGAAGTGGGTTCATCATTAGCTTTGTTTCTTTTCTTCTTGGGTCTACTGGGGGCTTTTCTCATGACCGGTGGATTAATTGGTTCCCCTTCAGCTATTGGCCAAAGTCTTGGACCATTGGATGGTAGAACAATGTAAGAATATGTTGCCATGAAACTTGTTTTTCTGTTCACATCAATTAAACAATATCAGTCCATAGCATAAGCATAATAGTTCCATAATATAGTAGCAGTAATAACAATCCATAGCATAAGCATAATAGTTCCATAGTATAGTCCATAGCATAATATATCAATTCAATTAGTTTAATATAGTTCCATAATTAGCTCAGTATTCTTATACAATTAGTATTCTGCCACGAATTAGTTTAATATAGTATTCTGCCACGGATTAGCATAATAGTTTCATATAAGCATATCAGTTCAATATAGTATTAGCATAATATAGTAGCTATAATATAGTATAAACAATACCAGCAGTATATTAGTTCAATATAGTATAAGCATATCAGTTCCATATATTAGTTCAATATCAGTATAAACAATACCAGCAATATTATCAGTTCACAATGCATGCCACATATTTGTTGTCTAAGCATATCAGTATAATACCTATAATATCAGTTCACAATCAATACCAGTCTAAGCATATCAGTATAATACCTGTAATATTTCGAGACATACGATTCAACTTCAACCTTGTTGTGTAAAATACAAACCATGGCATGGACACAAGGAGTGCCACTCAACGCCCATTTACGACAAGCACAGTAAAATCGTTGCAAGTTCACCTCATAAGTGTCAACCCCATTTGTGACACTGAAATGGTTGAATGCATCATCTCCATGTCAAGTCGGTGTCCAACCTCCAGCTACGCGCTTTAACCTCTCTATTATCTGTTCAACACTCGGACAAAGTGTGTTTCTAAACCGGCTCATAAGATTCTTTTGTTTTACAATCCTAACTGTGATATAATGCTTCAAACCTTCAAGTAAAGTAATAACCTGCATATCTCTATACTCTAATATAGCCATGTTGAACGCGCTCACACATGTTATTCACCTGCAAATCACAATGAATGTTCGTGTGGTATGCAGACCTTGTCCACATGGAAGGTCTTATTTCCATCATGTCTTTTCATGCATCCTTGTTTATATCCTTTATCTTTTGCATGGCCCTTTCCCAATCCGACACAATTGTTGCCCTAGATGCCTGCCAAAGTAGTTATTTCATGTGTCCGCCTGGATACTTCTTTTTCCAATTTCCGTACAAATGTTTTAACACACAGCCTATGTTCTACATTTGGTCCCAAGTCAGCAATAGCTGGTACCAACCCCTACACGAACATAGAATAGTTAATAACATACACAAAATGTACAAATTTTTTTAGCATATGATACACATAATTAACAAACACAAAATGTACAAAAATTTGATACCTTCTGTTGGTCTGAAATGAATCCATATGACCTTTGTAACAAATTATTCAGATCTTCTAGTAATAAATCTAAGAACCATTGCCATGAGTCTCTTGTCTCCGCTTCAACCACATCATATGCAATCGGGTAAATCTGATTATTTCCATCTTGTCCTACTGCTGTCATTAGTTGACCACCAAACTCACCCTTCAAGAAACATGCATCTAGACCAATTAAAGGTCTGCATGTATAAGCAAATGCAGCTTTGCACGCCTCAATACACACATATATTCTCTCGAAAACAGGTCCTTTATAAGAAACACCACACTTAATAATCACTGTATTATTAGGATTAGATCTCCTCAGTTCCTCAACATAATTCCCCAACTTAGAGTATTGCTCTGTCTCAACACCTTGAATTAGTTCTAATGCCTTTGTTTTGGCCCTATATGCTTGAGCAGAGGAGAGCTTCACACCCCATTTCTAAAATGACTCTGCAATCAATCCTTTTGGCCTCATCTCAGGTGTATGTCTAAGGATTGGTATAAACTTCTTAGCTAGCCACTCAGTTTTAGCTTGTCTATTCTTGGCAGTCCTACAACATGTCTTCACAACATCTCTAACAAACTGTTTTGTGGCGAATGTCATTCCAATCTCAAATCTCACTTTATCACCACAATCAGGCATTTTAAAGTTGGGAAACCTATGTTCATCACATTCATCTTCACTTTCTTAAGGAGTATCAAGGTCCTCCGAGTCAACATCATGGCCTTCCTCAAAATCAGCTACTGTTGTTGGTTCTACGCCTAAAGACTCATTGTTTGCATCATTGGCTTCTTGCATAAATGTATGACTAGGTACTTCGTGTGTCCAATCCCAATCATCTTCGTCCAAGCCTTCAAATTCACTATCATCTAAATCATCATTACCATCCATCACAAAGTCTTCATCTTCCTCGCTGACTTCTTCTTGAACTTCTGCCCTATCCTCAACTTGGACATCTTCCGTATCCCCACCAAGGTCTTCGTCCTTATCCTCACCATGCACTTCATCATCTGAGTCAATCTTTATAGTTTTTTGGTGAGCTTCAACAAACTCCCTCACTTCATCTTCAGTTATAACAGTGGGTTCATCTGCCATATGCTTAACATAAATATCAGCACATTCATAACCTGTCATGTCTTCCCCAAATTTCAAAATGTTTGTATCATTGTTAAAAGTTCTAAGCCCACGCTCAAGAGAAAACTTTGGATTGTGGTACCACATACATTTGATTCTTACATAACCCAACGACTTGATAACTTTGAGAATCTCCATATATGACATAAAATCGACATCCCATTCACAATTAATTTCATCAACCTTTCCATCTACATATAGCTTGCAAGGATAGTGAATCAAATTCCCTCCATGATTAATTCTAATTTTAACAAAATTTGTCTTAGCTGGCCTACACAACACCCATATGAAAATACATACTCAGGTCAGAATCATAAAATACTCAGTATTCTTCAACTTCGAACAATTTCTTACTTCAACATCATAAAATACTCATTTCGACAAAATTAAACAATATCATAGTTATGAGTGGGAAGATTCAACATGCCTTGAACAAAATTTTGGATCCTCCTTAGTCCAAGACGAGGGTAGACAAGAGAACGACATTTCACTGCTCTAGAAATTAGGGATTCGTATCGGGCTTCCACTGATGAAAGATTTGGACCGTAAAAAACAGCTTCACTTCCACTGATGTTGAAATTAGGGCTTCGTTTTAGGGATTTGCGGTTGGTTTCATGTTTTCGGGTTCGTCAATCTCATCTTCTGAAGGTGAGATATCTCTTGGGTTCGTCAATTTGTTTTATGGATTTCTGATTACTGTTATTTCATTATATTACTTTAATATTATATAATAAAGTCATAATTTTATTAATGAATAAAAAATAAATATATCTCATGCCACATTACCAAATAAAATGCCACGTATTAAAATAGATGACAACTCAATATTTTTTGAAGCAAAAGTGGGAAAAGGGGAGCAAAACTGTTTAAAAAAAATAGGGGAACTATTTCCGTGAGTCGGGACAAATAGGGGGACAAAAACCGTAATTTAGCCTAATATATAAAAAGTAAAGTACCTAGAAAAGACAACACAAGCCCTCTAACAAAATAATTTTAATTGATCTTATTCCATGGGTAAATTCGACATTTTACAAAATAACTCATTCTTATTCATTTGGCATTTAATGCGGGCTGATGTGTCACCATTTTATTGGTAATAATATATTTAGTGGTAATAATTATCTAAAATATATTATCATAGATTATTTTAATTATATTTCAGTAGGCTGCTAATAATTACCCTACTTGCACGCTTAAAGAATATATGTAGAGTCTTTTTGGAACCTATGCATCTACACTTTCCAATAAACCTTTCATTACTACATTGAAACATTCATCTATTATATAACCTAATATCTCCTTTCAAATTCATGGGGTTAAAATCTTGCATGGCCAGTGCGCATGCCTCTATGCACGAGTCGGATTAGTGGACCACCTGTGGTTTTATATGCTTAAGATGTTTTAGCATTTATTCAAGAAAAGATTTAACGATCACTTGACTCACTTTTTTTCCAACGAACGAGCTTCTCCCACTTCCCATATTTTTCTCCAGCGATTTCTACAGGATTTGACTCACCTTTTCAGTAGTTGGAACTTTATAAATAGATCTTAGTTTTAGTATTTTGATATCCAAGTTTTGTACAATTTTAAGGAGTTTAGTTTTAAGCATATATTCAGTTTTAAGAAGTAGTAGTTTCTCACATTGAGGGACTACCGCACCATTAGTTCTATAACTTGAGTTTCTACCATTGTAACTTGCTTGGATAACCAATATTGTCTTCAATTTACTTTCCAGCTTTTTTTTGAGAGGTTCGTTAACTTTTATTGCAATTTATAGTCTTGCCTTTACTTTTTTCCATTTACATTCTGCTTTACAAATTCTGTCACTATTATTGCTTTAAGCTTTTAATTATTTTAAACAGCTTAGTATATATTTATTTAATTTAAAAACTAATAATTGTTTATTTGGTTGTGAAATTTTGTCCAACTAATTTCATTGAGTCTGGAAAGTGAGGATCGACGTTCTGATAGGACTCGGTATTGATTTGACGCGTTTTTTCATACAAATTGTTTCTCTAGTTCCGATTTTTAATTAAGATTAAAAATAAAGGTTTTGGGCGAGAGAGAAAACAATAAGGCTTTAAGCCAACAGTGCGACGATGTGAGGCTCGTGCCAGATAGTAAAAATTGAACATTAATTTCTAAACACAACGACATCACTTTAGGATTAATAAGAACTTGTTGGTTTTCAAAAAGTATTTCATGACTTAAATTGGTGAGTGAGAACAAAACATATGTGGTTTTTAAAATATAACACGCGTCAATAGCACTAGAGTTTGAGACTAATGTTTTTAAACTAATACTTTCTTCCGAAAGTAAATAAAAGCATAACATGCGCCAAGTGTAACACCCCATTTCTACCTGGCAATTATAATGCAGAAAATATCAGAGTATTTAAAAATTTCTCAACAAACAAATGAGGCGTCACATATTCATCTAACAATAAATCACATCATCACATTTAGCGGATACGTAGCACTTTCTTTAATCAATCAACAAATACTCAACATATAATACTTTTCAAAACAGAACAACTTCTTTCATTAGAACAAGAAGGAATCAAAGTTCTCAATCTTTAAATTTAATAACATCTTATTCAGCTCAGATAAAATAATAAACAACAATAATCATAAACATCATAAATCATCCCCCCGAGTGCTACGTATCAGAGCGACAACCGACTCGATTAACAACAACTAAATCTTCATACTCGAACACCTGCACGTTACCAATATAAAGGCAACGGCGAACAAGAGAAAAGGGTGAGATATCAAATCATATAAGTGAGCGCATGATAAATTGTATATTAGGATCCGGGCATATATAGTCATCACATCGCAAGTATTAATATTGCTATACACTTCATGCTTTCACTAATTCACAAACTCACATACTTTACATCTCACAACAAGTCACCACAAATCATATTCACATCAATTACATATAAATATATCAGTCACTCACTTTGCAATCTAATTCACGCTACATCACAAGTATAAGTCACAATTATAGTCCCTAAAACATCACCGCATATAAGTCATACATCTAGTCACAAAACACCACATATAAGTCACACCAGACATATTCAATTAATCGCATTCACAAATATTGATATCATCATACTATTCATAAAATCATCAATTCACATCTTCACATACTTCCATCATTTAACAAGTCACGAAATACAATCACGATATAGTCACAAAACATCACAAACTACAAATCGCATAAGACACATGGGACATGACTCATGTATATGCATGTCGTACCAATCGGAGCTTCAGCCACCGTCACCAATTGCCATTTGGCCCGTCATGTTTGCCATAGTTTTCAGGCCGTCATGTTTGCCATAGTTTTCAGGCCGTCACAGAGTATGCATATGGAATGTGACTCGACAAACAAGACAACACAACATACTCATCAAAATCACACATCATCACTAGGCATACGCCCACGTCACTTATAATTACCAATTATTAGAGGTAATTCAACGTCACAATTAATCATTCATCTTCACTTAGTCACAAGATTATCATCACAAATATATATAACATCACATATTATCAATCATCACAAACATCGTCATGTTTCGACATATCGGCACAATTACTCCGTTTCACGAATTAACAAAGTCATCACAACAAATCGACACATTAAGCCAATTCAAGGATAGTCTTATAATCCTATATAAATTAGTCTTTGATTTAATCACTAATCTATTACAACTAACCGGGGTTATTCACATGGTATCAATTAATTAATCGGATATATTTTGCGTCACTACCAGTTATCTAATCTTCGATTAAATCATTAATATTCATGACTTTACCAAAACTCGAGTCATATTACCAAGTCCCTAAAACATAACTTAAACCGGTTAATTCGGGCACAATTCTATTCTTTACCGGTTATCCAATTCATTCGGTTAAATACTCAAGATATCGTAATTTACCGATAAACCGAATAGTTAATCAAAGTTCAAGTTTATTCCAATTAAATAGGCTCATTGAAAATTAGTTCAACCATTAATTTAATCGACCGACTAATGTCACAATTTCGACAAAATAACACCACCACGTTAATGTACTAATTAAACTTAGCTACCACGTAAATTTTCATCAAATTCCGAAAAACTAATTATACCGTTCAATTCGGCTATTTCGATCAAACTGGACTGTTTTAAATTACATTTTATTAATCTACTACTATTTTCAATTTTATTTCATTTCATTTTCTTGTTTCATTACATAATATATACCATCACATACATGTATTAATGTATATATATATGAACCAAAGTACAGTGGCAATATGTGAAACAGAAACAAAATGAGATAACAAGGTAACAACAAGCCTAAAATGAATTTAATATGACTTAAATGGCTGTTAACATCCAATTTACTTTATTGTAGCAGACATATGGAAAAGAATATGCAGAGAAAACGGTGAATACTATTTTCAACATATGAATACATAAATGAAATATACAAATGATAGAAATAGGGGTTAGCTGCCGACCCGCAGTGCACAAGGTCATGCCAACGGTACATGGTCTACGCGACCGTCGTAGTGCACCTTGCCGAATGGCAAGCTCCCTCCTTTGTTCAGTTTCCTTCATATACTTCATATATTCCATTACACACAAAATTACATATTATTTCTAATTCAGTTTTGAATTTCTAACACACAGTAGCAACAACATTATTCACTAATTATAATTTTCTATGAACAACAATAAACAACACAATAATGTAATAAATCTACACACCAAATTCCCCACATACAACTATTCATAAGCCCCATTATAGGAAGAGAACCCCACCCTTACCTTAATCAATTTGAAGCAACTTGTTGGGTCTTTGATTTGGCACCATGGATGGAAGTTTCTAAGCTTTGTCCATCTTCTCCAAGACTTGCCTCTTTCTCTTCTATTCTTGTTTTCTCCAAAAATGACAACTACTCTTTCTCATCTCTAAAACCCTAATTTTTTCATTCTAATTGGGCTTAGTCTTTCACTTCCTTTTTATTATTCTTCACAAATTAATTAGGCCCAATAAGATAAATAACTCCAAATAACCAATACCTCACTCAATAATATTCCACCGATATAATAATTCCGACTTATAAATAATATTATTCTTATTATTATTTTCCGACTTCAATTTAATAATTCCAAATGTGCCCTTAAATAACACCGACAATCCAAATTCGACCAATATATCATATTTCCCGTCTAATTTTAATTACTCAGAAAATTCCCAAAACTTCAAATATTATTCCAATAATATTTCTAATATTGAAAATATCAAAACTCTTGATTAAATATCGACCCGCTATCCCGAACTAATACCGACTAAATCATCTCAAAATACAAAAACTTCACTAAACACTCCGAATGTCTAGATTAAGCGAATAATCGAATTTCCGGGCGTTACACCAAGGGTTTATTGAGTCCGAGAGGTAAACTGGGAACCATATTCTGGTCACTGTTAAAATTAATTCTAATTAGTTTATTTTATTCCGTTTTCATTAAAAAACTCTTACCGATAGCTGAAATTCTGGTAAGACAGACTCAGAATGTCATACATAATGTCACGACATCTTTTCTGTCATCAGCTTAGCTGAGGCAGTACATACAGATCCCCCAATTTTTTATTACTTCTAACATCCAGAAGTCTGGAAGTGTTGTGATCACATATCAGTTCAGTTAACATAAACAAATCTGCTTTGCAGAGATTCTGTGTTAGCACAGTCATTACATCACACACTGATGTCATGCACGATGTTATGACATCCAAACTAAACTTACAAATAAACAATGCAGAAACATAAACAACACAACAGAATTGTTCACCCAGTTCGGTTCAATCAACCTACTCTGGGGGCATACCAAGCCAGGGATGAAGTCCACTATTAGCAGTATCAATTCAGAGCTAAACTCCCAGTTTACAACTCCTCACTTAATCACTACCCAATGACCCCTCTACCTAGGTTCTCCCTAGATATGGAATATCTCCATTCCACTCCCAATCATAGCAATGATGTCTAGCAGTCAACAACTCAGCCACTGCATCGACGGCTTAATCACCAACAATTTAAATATACATAATGGAGTAGTTCCAAGAACACAATCTTCACTCATTGCTTCACAGCTTCTGAGTGAATAAAATAAACCTCTTACCTACAGGCTTCGAGGCACAAATCAGTGACCATCCCACAACCTGGGTGGTTCACTTACACAACAAACCCTAATGACTACATTATGATCGTTAGGTTTACAAGGCTACAAAGATTCCTATATATAACCTTATCCTAGTTGGACTTGGGCTTGAAATCGCAGCACTCCTTGCTGTTACAAATCAGCAGATTTCTTCTGCTACAAACAAGGCCTTTTAATCATAAGTTACCTAATTTATCTCCTAAATTAGTAACTGCTGAATCTTCAATCTTCAGATTTGATTACACAATATTCTGACTTGATTCCTTGACCTTTAAATCTGCGCCACATAGGATTACATAATATTCACATAGAATATTCTGTATCTTTTAAAACCAAACTGAATCTTCCTTCCTCAGTTCTGCAGGCGCGATGTCATGGTTGAAGTCATGACATTCCTTGTAACATCTTGATGTTGTACCTGTTCTGCATAAATCACAGCAAACAGTATTCTTCACTTCAATTCTCTGCTTCTCACATATTAGGGTGCCAAAAAGCCAGCCCATGATTTGTTCTATTACTGATGTACAATCAGTACAATCTTTAGTTTCCCAAAATAAAGACTGAGATAAATAAGGAAACATAATAGAAATAGAATAGAAAATGTAGCAGCTACTGCTGTCAAACACTGATGTCATGACGTCGAGCATGACATCCAACTCACAGCATGTATTAGCTTACACAACCAGAACCTGTATAACCTTTAACACTACACACCACATGTCATGACCTTAGTCAAGACAACAGAATACACATGAATGTTTTACCATAAAATGCAGCCAATCAAAACATCTACAATCTCCCCCTTTGGCAAATTTTTGGCTAAAACATTCTGTCACCACATTAGAGAAACATAGTAGAAAAAGAACTAGCAAACTACCAGTTATGCAAAGCACATCAAAACATCAGTCTTGCTGAACAAGTTCCACAAGCTACACTGTCACATAACATGAACATAACCAACTTGTTCAATATGATCTGGGGTGACACTCTCTTCTCCCCCTGTTTGGCCATAAATGTTGCCAAAGCAACGAACATCTCCCCCTTAAAAGTTACTCTTCATGACATGACCACCTTGAGACAGTAAATTGCAACTGTGAAGAGCCTTCCAACACTTGTTGACATGCAGCCACTAGACGAGTTCAAGATTTGTGGATACCAGACGCACATGATTAGATTCAACCATTCCCAGAAAAGCTGACTGTAATGATACATCTTGTTAAATAAACCTTTTCATAAGAAACTTCCTCTAACTAAGTTGAAAAAGCTCCTGCTGACTTGGACCACCTTCATTGTGATGATAGAGTATAACAGACCAAGATAGTTTTCTAGAATTATATCTTGAACTAAGAAGACACTCCCCCTATTTTAGATAATTTGTGCTTCATACAGGAAAACTTGTAATGATGAATGGAAAATATAAGACGCATCTTCATATCTTCAAGAGCGCACCCTCTGCCCAACTAACTAGCTGACACACTTCACTATTACAAAGTAACTCCTTTACAAAAGATACTCACATCAGAATTTAGATGTTATAACATCTTGTATAACATTAAGATACAGTTGAACAGTTCAGTACATTCAACTAACTCCACTTCTCTTTCTTCAACAGATTCAAGTCTACCACCTTATCTCCACCTGAAATAATCAACAAATAACCCTTTGACACTTGATGCTTCCATAGAAAGGTTGCCACAGACTCAACATAAAGAACTGCCACTTCTTCCACTTGTTGATCATAACCCTACCAAGTTGCACTCTGATCATGGTCTGCCAAGATAATTTGAAATCCTCCTTGATATGATGTTTCTCATAATGATTAACATACTCTCCAATTAGAATTAGAAGAATCCTTTTTATCCACAACTATGTTGATCATCTCACCAAACTTCTGTCTTCATAGTCATACTCACTACTGAAGTCTTCATCATGAAAGTAAACACGAATTGCCAGAACATGTTACCATCACCAAGATCAGAATCTGCTCATTCTAATCCACATTAAGTTAGAACGGTCACTTCAGACTTAATGTTGCTTCTTCATCCTTCACATGCTAGATTCTAGATAATTTTCCAAACCAACAAAATATAGTGATGTTGTGACATCACGCAAGACATTAGTTTATCAGACTTGAAATCTCATCAATATCTCTGAGTATGACACTTGGGGAAAGACAAAGAAAGCACGACCAACATCATCAACTCAGCTACACATCAGTCATGATTAAGGGATAATATATGCCATATCTCAATAAACTTTTCTTCAGACTTCTCTTCTGACTTTGAGATAATGGATGCCACAATCTGTACCCCATGAGGAGATTCCCTCAACAAGGTTTCTGGAACAGATTCACTTATGACATGACTCCTGAAAATACCTCAGATTCCACACAGTAATCTGACTCCCTTGAATCATCACACAATATTCAAAACCATATTTCACTATGCACGATACACAATATTCAGTTTTCACCACTAACTGTTCTATGATTAAGAAAACAATTCACACATCTGGTTCCTTTGATCAAAAGAACATACCAGATATAAGCTCATCTTGAATTTTCATAGAGGTCTTGAAAAGAAAACCTGAATGAATCCTTTCACTTGCACTGAGCTCTACTTCCAACTCCCATAAGCTTATGCCTGAAAAAAAACTGACAATTGGGATGGAAGGTTCAGTTGATTGTATTCTGACCAATCAACACAAAAAGCAGATGTCTCCTCTTCCAGATCAGGAGTAGGTTCCAAACAAATGTACTCACACTACATAAGTTTAGCACCAGAACATCTGTTCTTCAACTGGTAGCTGCATACCAGTATGCCATCAGTTCCTTCTTCTTGGAACACACAATTCTTGACAATCTTGAAGATCATCAAACAACTTTGCAGATGAATATGAGGAACACTGATCATTTGAACCTCTTCAACCTCAATAACCATGCCTTTATGAGTGGACTTGAGAAAAGATTTCAAGTATCTTTGACACTTGTACTAAAGTTGAGAACAATCTGCTACAAATTCTGTTGAAAACCATATAACCCTAGAGATCTTCTTTCAAAGATAGGATTATGCATCAGATGCTATGCAGCAGAAAATAGCCATATATCAACAGAGATTACACAATGCTTACTCCCAGAACCAGTTGTAAGCATGACATCCAAGAATTGCAGCTGAACAATCCAACGATATGCTTGCTTCTTCTTCAAGCAACACAACAAGACCTAACCAATATTCTGACCAGAAAGAAACAGATAAGCACAAAGAATACCTTATCATTAACTTCACTCCCGCATGAAGGTTTTGACAATCTTCTTCTCTGTACCTTGCTATATGCTGAATAAAACACCCCAAATTCTTCACTCCCGCATGAATCATTTGGATATCAGTAACACCATCTTCCCTTGCCAAGAGAATACACCTGTTATGGTCAGTTTGGTCCAGTCTTCCACACATAGGTCCATCCTCCACTTCTAGGGACCATTCAATATGAACATGAATGTTCAAACAATCAACTACCTCCAACAACCAGAAAGTATCTCCCATGGATCTCATCCAGAAACAGACAGGATGCCTGCTCTGATACCAATTGAAATTCTGGTAAGACAGACTCAGAATGTCATACATAATGTCACGACATCTTTTCTGTCATCAGCTTAGCTGAGGCAGTACATACAGATCCCCCAATTTTTTATTACTTCTAACATCCAGAAGTCTGGAAGTGTTGTGATCACATATCAGTTCAGTTAACATAAACAAATCTGCTTTGCAGAGATTCTGTGTTAGCACAGTCATTACATCACACACTGATGTCATGCACGATGTTATGACATCCAAACTAAACTTACAAATAAACAATGCAGAAACATAAACAACACAACAGAATTGTTCACCCAGTTCGGTTCAATCAACCTACTCTGGGGGCATACCAAGCCAGGGATGAAGTCCACTATTAGCAGTATCAATTCAGAGCTAAACTCCCAGTTTACAACTCCTCACTTAATCACTACCCAATGACCCCTCTACCTAGGTTCTCCCTAGATATGGAATATCTCCATTCCACTCCCAATCATAGCAATGATGTCTAGCAGTCAACAACTCAGCCACTGCATCGACGGCTTAATCACCAACAATTTAAATATACATAATGGAGTAGTTCCAAGAACACAATCTTCACTCATTGCTTCACAGCTTCTGAGTGAATAAAATAAACCTCTTACCTACAGGCTTCGAGGCACAAATCAGTGACCATCCCACAACCTGGGTGGTTCACTTACACAACAAACCCTAATGACTACATTATGATCGTTAGGTTTACAAGGCTACAAAGATTCCTATATATAACCTTATCCTAGTTGGACTTGGGCTTGAAATCGCAGCACTCCTTGCTGTTACAAATCAGCAGATTTCTTCTGCTACAAACAAGGCCTTTTAATCATAAGTTACCTAATTTATCTCCTAAATTAGTAACTGCTGAATCTTCAATCTTCAGATTTGATTACACAATATTCTGACTTGATTCCTTGACCTTTAAATCTGCGCCACATAGGATTACATAATGTTCACATAGAATATTCTGTATCTTTTAAAACCAAACTGAATCTTCCTTCCTCAGTTCTGCAGGCGCGATGTCATGGTTGAAGTCATGACATTCCTTGTAACATCTTGATGTTGTACCTGTTCTGCATAAATCACAGCAAACAGTATTCTTCACTTCAATTCTCTGCTTCTCACATATTAGGGTGCCAAAAAGCCAGCCCATGATTTGTTCTATTACTGATGTACAATCAGTACAATCTTTAGTTTCCCAAAATAAAGACTGAGATAAATAAGGAAACATAATAGAAATAGAATAGAAAATGTAGCAGCTACTGCTGTCAAACACTGATGTCATGACGTCGAGCATGACATCCAACTCACAGCATGTATTAGCTTACACAACCAGAACCTGTATAACCTTTAACACTACACACCACATGTCATGACCTTAGTCAAGACAACAGAATACACATGAATGTTTTACCATAAAATGCAGCCAATCAAAACATCTACAATAGCCATAGATTTACATAGCAATAGTATATAGAGATGGGTTGACTAGTGGTCCTGTGGGTTCGACAGTATTTTATATTACTTCGATATTTTCGTGCACTTGTGGAGGCATCAATTAAGTGGAGGAATCTAGTTTGCTTGGATTCCACAGATTCTCTGGGTTCCACACGAAACAATTCAAACTCCTCTGTAAACATATTGATTTTAGAATCTTTGACGCCTTTTGTTCCCTCATAGAGAGTTTGGCGAAGGTCTCACATACCTTTTATAATTATTGGTTCTCCAATAAACCTGGACGAAATCGTTATCACGTTCTCTCACTAACTTAGCATCTTGTATTTCTACCTCGGTCAAAACGGGAGGGGCATGGGGACCTCAGTGTGACCCTCCTTACCTCTCGTCGAGGGAGTTCTCATATACCCTTTCTAAATCACATTCTCTAGTCAAGGATACAATTTCCACCCATGTAATCATGGCTAAGGGAATGTGATTATGAATAAGAAACTACCCTCGTTTCCACGACGGAAGAAACACCACTTTCAAAATCACTATCTATGTGAATAGGGCTATCACTCATCTTGACCAAGAAAATAGGAAATACTTAAAGTAAAAGCCTGAATTGAGAAGGGTACATAGTTATGTTAGATTTATGAAGCTAAGTAATGGAGAAATGCAAAAGCATTGATCAAATAACTATAATTGCTTAGATGAATGCTCTTAGGAAGGAAGAGAAGAAGATATTTTCTAATAAGATCGACTATGAATGAACTTAAATTCTAAGAATAATGAAAATTTTCCTCAGCTCCTTCTATATAAAGATGGTTGAATGGTCCATATAGTGGAGAAAATGAGTTACACAATTAATGGATAAATTTCTCCTTGGAAATTCAAGCAAACTCAAGCGCACTATAAGTCGCGCCATACATTACTCAGTCACGTCATCCCACGTGTTAGCATTTAATACAGTTGTTTCTCACTACTTTTTCAACTGACACCAAAAGTTTCATTTCTAGTTCATATCAGACAACATCCTTGGAGGCCGACCTCGACCACTAAAGGCTTCCGCAATTCTCTAGATGCCCGACAAGCTTTGGAAAAATTGGTCTAGACCGAATAAAGTCCTAAATGATTAAGGTCCAAATCAACTCAAATCCACTCCAATTGACACAAGGCATAAAAGTAATTTCAAGGAGAAAGCAAGATATATTTTCTCTAATCTCCACTTTTCACTGCAATCATCTTAAACCTTGAACTAACTTAGGTGTTGGAACGGTAACCCTGCAGGTCTACACCGCGCCACCATCTCTGTGATTAGCACCATTGATTCAAGATTCCTCATCAGTTACTTTAACTACTTCTGATTCCAGTACAGTACAATTTAAGATCTACCTCACTTTTAGTAAAGATCAACCTAGCTCAGATACCTCAACTTAACTCCCTTATTTTTAAAAGTGAGAGTGTGTTTTATTTAAAAGAATAAAAAAATGTTCGAAAATATTAATCTTGATTTCCTTCTCATAAAATCAAAGTAACTTTTATTATTAAATGTCCTTTTCCAATTTAGATAATAAGGGATATATTAAATTTTCTAACAAAGCCTATATGGGTAAACAACAACAACCCAATCACCAGACATTTTTAAGTAGATCACTTCCTTCCTTATTTGAACAAGCCTAAACTCGAAAATAAAGGGTTAAAGAAACATTTAGAAAGACGTTAAGTTGATCTTTACTCTAATAAAGACAAAAACTATTATATATTGTAGTGGAAGCCAACCAAATGGAGAGTCTAAAACCATGGTTTTATTGATCCAAGTAGTTTCTCTACTACGCATGCAAAACCCTCATACTCTGATTGCAAACCTCATGCACTACAAGAAATGTTGTGCCCAGCGACATATATTAGCGACGTGGAACACACGTGGCTAAATATTGCCTTTTGCGACGTGACATTCACATCGCTACATATTTTTAAATTTTAAATAACATTATTGACATAAAGTAGTGAGGTGTCAGACATTGGGGTTTGTAAAAAAACTTGCGACGTGAGTTAAACGTCACTATATTAAGTTTTTAAACTAAAATAGATAAAGTTATAACATTCACGTAGGGGGGAAATTCAAATTTTTTTAAAATTGGTTGTGACGTTACATACACGTCGCTAATTTTATAGAAAAATTACAACGTTACTTTGACCTGACATGGTTTCAGCTTTGCAGACAGGAACATTAAATAATGTAACCGTTGTCATGTTGCGACGTGAGACACACGTGGCAAGGTTGCGACGTGATTCTCACGTCGCTGCTAAGCTTATTAAATCACGCATTTTGCTTCTTCCCCTTCCATTACTCATTATCAGTTCTTGTTCATCTTTCATTTTCCTCTGCAAACGAAAATACCCAAACCTTCCACCAAAATCCCTAAATTTTCCATTCTCATTTCAATCCCTATTAAGGTATAATTAGGTATTTTTTATAATATTGTTTTATGTTCATACTGTTTTTTTGTTATTAATGGTTTAATTTTTTTTTTTGTATAAGAAGGAGAAGAAGAAGCTGGTGAAGGAGAAGAAGAAGGTGAAGGAGAAGAAGAAGGTGAAGGAGTAGATTGAAGAAGAGGTAAGTCTTTTTATCTGTTTTCAGTTTTTTTTTTGTTATATGTTGTTGAAATTATGTTTAGAATATGTTGTTGTTAAAATTATGTTGTTGTTGAAATTTAATTAGGTTATTAAAAATGTTTAGAATAATGTATAAATTAAGAATTTTTAGAAAGATGTTTAGAAAAACTATTATATATATATATATATATATATATATATATATATATATATATATATATATATATATATGTTATGTATTTTTAAAAATTAATAGAAATACTATTATATATGTATTTTAGAATTTTAAAAATTATTAGAAAAAGAATATATGTTATGTTGTTGTTATTATATTAAAAATACATATTTTTAAAAATTAAAATATATATTAAAAGTAGAATATATATTATATATGTATTTTTAAAATGAAATAAAATATAATATGATTATATGTTATATTTTTAAAATTGAAATATATGTTATTGTTATTAATTAGGTTATTTTTTTTAAATTAATTATTATAAAACGAAAAATGTTTAGAATATATTGTTGTTTAAATTATGTTGTTGTTGAAATTTAATTAGGTTATTAAAAAATGTTTGTAAAAATGTTTAGAATAATGTATAAATTAAAAATGTTTAGCAAAAATGTTTAGAAAAATATATATTAAAAGTAGAATATATATTATATATGTATTTTTAAAATAAAATAAAATAAAATATGATTATTTGTTATATTTCTAAAATTGAAATATATGTTATTGTTATTAATTAGGTTATTTTTTTAAATTAATTATTATAAAACGAAAAATGTTTAGAATATGTTGTTGTTTAAATTATGTTGTTGTTGAAATTTAATTAGGTTATTAAAAAATGTTTGGAAAAATGTTTAGAATAATGTATAAATTAAAAATGTTTAGCAAAAATGTTTAGAAAAATATATATTAAAAGTAGAATATATATTATATATGTATTTTTAAAATAAAATAAAATATAATATGATTATATGTTATATTTCTAAAATTGAAATATATGTTATTGTTATTAAATTGAAAATACATTTTTTTTTAAATTAAAATATATATTAAAAGTACAATATATATTATATATGTATATTTAAAATAAAAATATATATATTAATAGTAGTATTTTTATTAAATAATATTTTTAATATGTGTAGTTAAAAAAATAATAACTTTATGGTTAACAAATGTTTAATATAACACGTGTATTGTTATTAAATAATATTTTTAAATAATATTGTTAAAAATATTAGTAGTATTGTTATTAAATAATATTTTTAAGAATAGTAAATATTAACTAGTATATGTCTAAGAATAATATGAAGTATTAGTAAATATTTAATAGTAGTATTTTTATTAAATAACTCAAAATGACAATGATTGTATAAATGTGCAGTATGGAATATTATCGGTATTATCGTAGTTGGATGTACGATAGAACATTTCCAGGAAGAATGGGACTTAAACCCAATTTTATAGTAGGAGTTGAAGGGTTTATCAGTTGGGCGTTTGCTCAGGAATTATGTCGAAGCGAAGGAGGAGTTAGGTGTCCCTGTCTTAAATGTGAATGTAGACCAATAATTAGTGACCCACAGGAAATAACAGCTCATTTGCATAGAAGGGGTTTCATTGCAAATTATTGGGTTTGGACGTTTAACGGTGAAGAACTGCCTAGTAACGTACCAGAGACTAGCAACTCTCATGCTTCAAGTAGTCGGCCGCCTGTGGAATATGAGGAAAACTTTAATCTGATTGGTGACATGGTTGAGGATGCTTTTGGTGTGAACGTGACCTATGATGAGCCTGAAGATTTTGGTGGGGAAGAGTTGCCGAATGAGGAAGCGCAGAAATTTTATCAGTTGTTGAATGAGATGAATACGCCGTTGTTTGATGGATCGTCTGAGTCAAAGTTATCAATTTGTGTGAGATTGTTGGCCGCCAAGGCAAATTGGAATGTTCCTGATCAGTGTTTGGAATTCTTCGTAAAGATGATGTTGGACTCAACTGCAATGAAAGACAACTTGCCTACAACATTTTATGAAGCAAAGAAGTTGGTGTCGAAGTTGGGCTTAAGAGTAAGAAAGATTGATTGTTGCATTAATGGTTGTATGTTGTTCTACGACAATGAGTTTGGTACTCAAGATGGGTTGTTGGAGGAATGTAAGTTTTGTAAGAGTCCAAGATATAAAGTTCCCAGTAGAGCCGTTAACACTAATCAAGACCGTGTAGCAGTAAAGTCCATGTTTTATCTTCCGATAATACCAAGGTTAAAAAGAATGTTTGCTTCAATGCACAGTGCAAGTCAAATGACATGGCATCACACAAATAACACAAGTCCAGGCACTATGCGACATCCATCTGATGGCGAGGCATGGAAGCATTTTGATCGAATGCATCCTGATTTTGCCGCAGAACCTAGAAATGTCAGGCTTGGTTTATGCTCTGATGGATTTACTCCATATGTCCAAGGGTCGGGAACCGCATATTCTTGTTGGCCAGTTATTGTAACCCCTTACAACCTCCCTCCTGAGATGTGCATGACAAAACCATACATGTTTTTGACGTGCGTCATTCCAGGACCTTCGAGTCCAAAAGCAGGAATTGATGTGTATTTACAACCTTTAATTGATGATTTGAAGAGATTGTGGATTGGAGAATGGACTTATGATATATCACGTAAAGAAAACTTTATAATGCGAGCTTCATTGATGTGGACCATCAACGACTTTCCAGCATATGGCATGTTGTCTGGTTGGGGTACGCATGGCAAAATGGGTTGTCCGCATTGCATGGGAAACAACAAAGGGTTCACGTTGGATAAAGGTGGGAAAAGCTCGTGGTTTGACTGTCACCGAAGATTCCTACCACGAAATCACTCCTATAGAAGAAATATGACAAACTTTAAAAAAGATGTACGAGTGAAAGATTCGCCTCCGCCTCGATTGTCACCATGGGCTATATGGGAACAAGTTAGTGAGCTACCAAAATTTACAGATACTGGCAAAGAATGCCGAATTGAAGGATACGGAGTCCCGCACAATAGGACAAAAAGAAGTATATTTTGGGACCTCCCGTATTGGAAGGATAACTTGTTGCGCCATAATCTAGATGTTATGCATATTGAGAAGAATTTTTTTGATAATGTATTTAACACGGTGATGGATGTGAAAGGCAAAACAAAAGATAATGAAAAGGCCAGACAAGACATGGAAAAATGGTGTAACAGAAGAGAGTTGGAGTTGAAGCCTCTACCGAATGGAAAGTTATTAAAACCCAAGGCTTGTTTCACTTTGACTTCCCAAGAAGCTAAAACTGTTTGTCGATGGCTAAAAGATTTGAGAATGCCCGATGGGTATTCATCAAATTTATCAAGGTGTGCTGACCCTAACACTGGGAAGTTGCATGGAATGAAAAGTCACGATTGTCACATTTTCATGGAACAATTGTTACCAATTGCATTTGGCTCGCTACCCAAACATGTTCTTGATCCACTGACTGAAATTAGTCAGTTTTTTAGAGATATTTGTGCGTCAGCTTTAAAAGTGGAAGACATCATGAAGTTGGACCAAAACATTGCAATCATTCTTTGTAAGTTGGAACAAGTATTTCCGCCTGGTTTCTTCGACTCAATGGAACATTTACCTGTGCATCTTGCATATGAAGCCTTTCTTGGTGGACCAGTTCAATATAGGTGGATGTATCCGTTTGAAAGGTTCATGGGTGATTCAAAGCGATCAGTGAAGAATAAAGCAAGAGTTGAAGGTTCTATATGTGCACATTACCTGCATCGAGAAACATCACATTTTTGCAGTCATTATTTCAATCACTTGATGTTAACTCCTAGAACCATACAGAATCCGGTAAATGTCAACCAGAGGAGTCAATTCACCTTATCAGTATTCGGTCTTCCAGGTCGACCTTCTGGAAAGAAGAGTGTGCATTGGTTGACCCAGAAAGAAATGCAATCCGCACATGTCCATGTCTTGATCAACTGCGTCGAAGTTAAACAATACCTTGAGTAAGTTTACCCAATAGTTTTTTTACCTTTGTTGACAATGTCTGTATACCAAACTTATTTAACTTATGGTGTATATTTTGTAGGGAATTTAACAATGCCTATTTTCATAGTACCGGTGTACAGTCAACATCCGGCGTCATTCATGCTCAATTTCCCTTCTGGTTCAAGCAAAGATTGTCTACCGTGTTTCCACCAACTCCAGAAATACTCCATTTGAGAAACTTGGCAGAAGGCCCTATCCAAAGCGCAAATGAATGGCACACATACTTCGTGAACGGATATAAGTTTCACACTGAGGCATGGACCGAAGGGAAAAAAACCATAAACAGTGGTGTATTTGTAAAAGGAGTTACAGATGGTGGTGAAGATGACTTTTATGGAGTTATTAAACATATCTACGAGTTGGTATACCATTACATGGATTCAGAAAATAAAGTTGTCTTGTTTTATTGTGAATGGTATGATCCAAGTAGAGGCACAAAAATAGACAGGTCATACGGTACTGTTGAGATTCAAATGAACCGGAAATACAAAGAGTATGATCCTTTCATAATGTCAAATATTGTTAGGCAAGTTTATTATGTACCTTATCCTTCATTTGTGACACGTAAAAGAGGATGGTGTGTTGTAATAAAAACAAAACCGCAAGGTCATATTGAAAATGGCGATCAAGTAGAAGATGTTGCCTATCAAGTTGATGATGTTGATCAAATTAATGAAGTGGTTGCAGCTGAAGACATTACAAGTTTGTCTGATACAATTGTTGAGGGACATCAAGTTGATGCATCTATATTGTTGGTTGAAAATAATGTGGATGAAGAGAATGATGAAGAGTTTGAATCCGATGACAACAATGAAGAGAATGACGAAGAGAACGACGAAGAGAACGACGAAGATAATGATGAAGAGAATGATGAAGAGAATGATGTGGATAGCGAAGATGAAGAATAACTAAACATTGAATGTATATTTATATGTTAATGAATATTTATTTATGTGTTAATGAATATTTATTTATGTGTTAATGAATATCTATTTATGTGTTAGTGGATATCTATTAAATATCTATTTATGTGTTAATGAATATCTATTTATGTGTTAATGAATATTTATGTGTTGATGTATATTTATGTGTTGATGAATAATAAAATAGGTAAAATGCCACCTAAGAGTAAAGATAGTGGTAAGAAGTCCCAACGTCCGAGGATAGTAGTATGTGAGGCGCCTCCCATGGTCGTGTCTTCCCGCCCTCAGAGTGTTGATCCTATGTCTTTAGCCAGTACTCAGGCTTTTACCCCATTACTCTCCTCCCACACATTCCCGTCTGGGGTACCGCCATCCTTCCAGTACTCAGCGGTACCGCCATCCTTCCAGCATCCTGGTGTGCCCTCGTCCTTCCAGCAGGCGGGAGGACCTAGCTTTCCATTCACACATACTGGTGTGCCCCCGCCCAGCTTTCCATTCGCCCATACTGGCATGCCTTCATCCTTCCAGCATACTGGAGGATCTGGTTTCTCATATCCCATGCAGATGACTTCCTCCTTTCAGCATACGGGAGGATCCAGCAGTACACCTCCGACACAGGCTGGACGATCTCCTAGTCCACGCCCCACACAGGCTGGACGATCTCCCCGTCCACGTCCGACACAGGCTGGACGATCTCTTAGTCCACGCCCCACACAGGTTGGAGGCTCACGCACCCCACATCCCACACATGTACCAGCCCGTGAGGTTGATGAGGCAGTTGATGAGATAGACGGAGCTGATCTTCGTGGGAGGGATGATCCCGATGAGATTCATGTCGTTGACGGTAGATTTTGGATTCATCCCGAAGGAAGCAAGTAAGTTTCCTATTTAAAAACTTTTATAGTATGTATATATTTACATTTTTTGTATAAATTTATATCTAACATTTTCATTTTTTCTTTCAGTTTTACTCCGAGTCGGACTGCTGCAAGGATTGTTAACTATATAATTCAGCAGATGTATAAATCAGCTTTTAAGAGCTATGGGGACGTCGATAATAAAGATGAATGGTTTAGAATGTTTAAGGTATTGTTATTTATTTAAGTTGTGCATTTAATTTATTTTTTTAGTTATGGTTATTTAAATGAAATTCTCATTATAATTACTTAACATTTTATTTTGATGTCATACAAAACATTATTGCAGGAGAAATGCGTGTGGGATCCATTATGTGAAAAAACCGTTCAGAAAGTTTTCAATACCAGATGCTCTAAAAGAATGTCTGATATGCTGCGGCGAGTAAGGGAGAATTATGAGCTTCACGGCATCCGTCCTAGCTGGATAGGCGAGGAGGTTTTTCAGGAGCTTGTAATATATTGGAGGACTCCAGAATTCCGGGCTAAATCAGAAACTTTTAAGAAGATGAGGGCATCTGAAAAGGGCGGTTGTGTCAACACAGTTGGAAGTATTAGCACCGCCGAGCATGCCCGACGATTGGTAAAAGTTTTAAAATTTTTAAGTTACATCTTTATTCATAATATAATTTACTAATTATTTTTAATTATATTATATAGGCTAAGCAGTTGGGGAGAAGACCATTGATGCCTGAGCTGATTTCGAGGACCCGGACAAGGAGATCGGGAGGTGTTGTCGACGAGCGCACGAGGATGTATCTTGTAAGTGAAATTTACGTTGTTTATTTTTTTTATATTGGTACAAAGTTTGTGATGTGAATTTCATGTGGCAATTGATAAATTGCCACGTGAAAATCATGTGGCAAATCATAAGTTGTGGCGTGAAAATCACGTGGCAACATTTTAATATATTTTAATTTATAATATGTATATATTTATTTAGTATTATTAAATATGCATTTAAATATTTAACTTAATTTTTTTATTGAATATGTGTGCAGGAAGAATATGATAGACGACTTGCCATTTTTCTGGAAAATAATCCTCAATTCATGCCAGCAGAGGGGGAGCCGCTTAACGCGGATGTTGATCACTACATTTGGTGTGATGTTATTAAAGATAAAAGGCCTAATGGTTGCTTTTTTGGGGCTGGAAATTTGGCGTCCAGCTATAGATCTGGTGACCGTAATCTGTTCCAAAGAGTTCAGGATGGAGAGGGTGGATCGCGTCAACCAAATCTGACACAGGAACAAACTGAATAAATAAGGCAAATGGCGAGACGCGAAAGTGAGGCCCAGTTGGAGATGATGCGGAAGAGGCAGGCTGATATGGAGGAGCAGCATGTGCGGCAGATAGAGGGCATTATGAAGAAACAAGCTGAGATGGAGGAGCAAATGAGACGGTTTATGCAAGGAGGTGGGAATTACAGTAATGTTCCTCCTCAAGATCAGCCGGAGGATGGCGGAGTGGCTGATGATTTTAATCCAGATAATTATTTTCCGGATGATGATGCTTCTTAAAAACATTTTGTATTTTATTTGTTTTTAATTTATTTTTATGTAACTTATTATAAATTTTAATTCATTAAAATATTAGTTTTAAATGTTTAGTTTTATTTAATTAAATTTATTACATAATGTTTATTATATGAATTTATTTTATACAAATTTATTATATAAATTAAATTTTATAGATTTTATTATATATATTTTATTATATAAATTTTATTTTATAGATTTTATTTTATAAATTTTATTATATATAAATTTTATTATATATATATTTTATTATATATTTATTATTTATATAATATATTTTAATTCATTAAAATATTAAAATATATTTTATTGTAGCGTGAATAAATTTTTTTTTAAAAAAAGGCATTTAATGTAGCGATGTGGTAAACACGTCGCTAAATTGGTCAACAACACATTTCCCCACACCTGCCACACCTGCTGTGTGTGCAGGGAGCTGTCTCCTATGTCATCTTTTTGCGACGTGGGATTCACGTCGCTACCTTCTGACGTGGTCTCCACGTCGCTACAATGTTGCCACGCTTGCTCCTGCGACATAGATGCTCACGTCGCTACTTTTTAGTTGCCACGTGATTTTGAAGGTTGCGACGTGTAATCCACGTCGCTGCAGAGAACATTTTTTGTAGTGATGTACTATATATATATATATATATATATATATATATATATATATATATATATATATATATATATATATATATATATATTCTAATGGTTGAAATTTTGTTACATATTAATCATAAGAGAAAATGTGAATAAAAGAATTTTTATTAGGAAATACAACAAATAGCTGCATGGTGAGCTGTTAAAATTTAAACATTTACAAAATGAAATTGTTAAGGTTATAATGTATTAGTAAGGTTGATAGGTAGTATATTATGAACAGCTCTTCGTATTCCGTTGCTTAGGGATGAATTGGATCAGGACTTGATGGCTTGGATGGACCACGGAGAAACTGCAACAAAAGGCTATCAAATTCTTTTGAAATGTGATCATCTTGCAAAGGTCTACAATCGACTCCAAATTGAGATGAAAAGACCATAATGAAATAAATGGTCACCATAATGGTAAAAAGGATCCTTATAGTGTTATTAGAGAAAGCCATGCCAGTAAACTCTTTAATTTGTATTAACGTAATTAATTTAGATGAGGTAATATAATAACCAATTAAAAAAAATGATCCTTCTGCTTTTGCCTCTATTGATATATTTAATTACGATAAACAAGTTTATTATTTGCTAATAGGTGCTGAGATTTGAGTGAGGGGGGAAATGATATGTTTTAGAATAAAATGACATAGGTATATATAGAGAGTATGTTGCTAGCTTTCCTCTGCATCATGTTTTAATTTGACCAAGTATTAATTCGTATAATGGGTTTGAAACTCGAAGGTTGAAACAATCAAACTTGTTAATTGGGCACCAAAAATAAACATGAAAACGAGTATTGTCAGATAAGTAATTAAACAATATTCAATATGATGTATTAAAATACCAAGTATGATATATATCAAGGACCAATTCGAGTTCAATGTGCATGACATTATATATTTGAAACGAAAGCCATAATTTTCTATGTCGTAAAGTGACACGAAGTCAAATTGCATGGTCAATATCATTATCAATCTTCATATTAATCCATTCATATTGAATCACATAAATCTAGCACCACTAGCATGGAGTGTTTTTATACAGATTCAGATATGATCTACACAATTTTATCCCTCACTCTTTATGATTTGTCTACCTCTTCTTTGTCTAAAATAATTGAAATTTCAAAATTTAAATATTTTTTTTTATATTTGATTTTTAATTTATATTTATGTATTAAATTTCACTTTATTTAATTACTTCATTAAATATATTTAATAATAGTGTTTAAAAAGAATAATACTCACTAAATTATTGAAATCATCCAAATTAATTAATCACATTAAATTTGGTCTTTAAAAACGTCTCTTAAAAGCATTTTTATATTTAAGTGCGGTAAAAAGCAAAAGAAAAATATTTGTAATTTATGTGTATTTATATTTTTTTAGGCTTAAATGTAATTTTAGCCCTCCAACTTTTTAAATTGTTTGATTGTGTCTCAAGTTTCAATTGATTGATTTTAATACCTTTAAGTTTGTTCATTTTATATTTGATAGTCTCCATATAACATGTAGACTAACGGATCCTTAGGATCATTTTTGCGTCTTTTGTTTGGAGGAGTTTGAATATGTTTAACACATTTATTAGGGGGCTGCAGTGTTATTTCTAACATTTGGAGGGTGTTTTTGAGTGGATCGGTACGGGTATCGATTTATCTTTGGAGGAGTTTGAGGGGTTTGTTTGTATTGACGAGAAGTTGAAGAATAAGAACAAGAAGATCATGGTCTCGGTCATTTGGTTGGCAACGGCGTGGTGTATATGGACTAAGAGGAACACAATTATTTTTTCGAATGCTACATTTAGTTTCATAGAATGTATGTCGGAGGTTGTGTTTAGTTCTTGATCGTGGCTTCTCTCTTGTTATTCGTTAAGGGATAATTGTAATTTCAACACTTGGAATATTCTACCCCTCTCTTGTTTTGACATGTAGGATGTTTCTCTCGTTGTAATAAGTTGGAGTATCGCTTATACTCCTTTATTAATTCCATTGCCCATTAAAAAAAAATTACGTATCCTTAAAAAAATAAAGTCAACACTGATGTGGCATAAAAAAATTGTCGACATGGCCAAAAAAACACTGCTAATGCAAAAGGAAATGTTCTTGTAAAATTTTATTACTTAAAAAAATTAAATAAACTAATAATAATTATTATAATATTTAATTAAAAAAATCTTATGGACTTAAATTGAAATGTTATGACAAAACAAAAATCTTTACTTAGGATATTGTAGGCATGTCCTTATATTCTAGAATGGTTTTGTTAAAAGTTTTACACATATTATTGACTTGCAAGTCACAATGTGTCCAAGTATTATAACATAACCTAGACAACATAGATGGAGGCAATTGAATCATTTTCTTTCATGCACTTTCATTTAACTTCTTCATATTATCCATGGCATTCTCCCATTCAAGAACTGTAGTTGCAAGAATAGCTCTCTATATAGATTGTTTCAATAGTTCTCATGGATATACCTTTCTCCAATCACCATAAATATGTTTAACACATAACCTAAACTCGACATTTGGATCAACTTCCTTCGAAGTATCAGTCAATCCTTGACGAAAATATTGAAAATATCAAACATTTCAAAATTTTCAAAAATATAAAATATAATGGACAATAAATCCTGAACAACTACTTTCTGTTGGTATGATATGAAAGATCATGTTTATGTTGGATTCTGTTGAGATCTTCCCAAAGTAATTGTACAAAACCAATCCCATGAATTCTTTGTTTCAGCTTCAACAATAGCAAAAGCAATGGATCACTCCTTAATAGTAGACATACATCCTAGAAAACAAAGGACCATTCACACCAAATTCAATCTTGATTATAGTTGTGCTTCTTGAATTACTCCTTAATGTACGAGTTACCTCTGAACTAACAATTTGATAATAACTCTAGTTTTTATATTTACTCACTCTCATATGAAATGGACATCTTCCATAAACTTAACAATAATTCTATGTTTTTTATTTATAATTTATTGATAAAATTAATAAATTTTATAAGATCCACATTTTCAACACTAGAATGAAAAATTTGAGTCTTTTGAAGGATCCAAGCAAAACCTGGCTAAAGTTTCATCTCAGAAAGTGAATTGAGAGAACGAAAGTGAAAGGTAAAATGAAGGTCTGTGTGAGAACAAGAATATATTTTTTTAATAGGAAATAAGATTGAAAAGGAGTATAATCGATACTCCAACCGAAGAACACAGTGGAAAACTTCTATTGCTCAAAACAAATTAGCAGTAGAATATTCCAAGTATGAAAATTACAATGGTCTACAAGATTGTAAGCGGAACAAAGCCACTTCCAAGAATTATGGATAATATTTGTCATACACTCGGTAAAACTAAACACCTCATTCTTGAAAATACCTGCATTACGCTTTAGCCAAATGCTCCAAACCGTGGCAAGCCAAATGACCGCTATGATGGACCTCTTTGACGAAACCTTCACCTTATCACAATTAGCAAAGAATCCCTCGAACTCCTCCAAAGAGAACTCAAAGGAACCAATCCACTGGTAGACTTTCTTCCAAATATTCGCCGTAACGGTGCAACCCCCTAAAAGATGCGCTAAAGATTCCTCCTCCAACGAACACAACACGCATATTAAATCTCTTCTCTCCACCAAAATTCCTCTTTTATGTAGTTGATCTTTTCGCTAATCTTTTGTGTAATAGACGACATCCAAAGAAAATGGTTTTTTACGGAGCTTTTACCTTCCAAAGATGATTGATTGCATTTACTACTTCTGGTGGAAGCGGAGGGCTGGATAGCTTAGCCTTAAATCTGTCATAACTAGACTTGACAGTAAAAAGACCATCCTGATTTTTACTCCAATAGAAAAATCCCACCCATTGCCTTGCAATATCTGTCACCTGTAGGATTTTTTAAAAATTCCTGCCACAACAGCATAGGGACGCTGCTGTTACCGAACAACACCCTTCTATCCCACACCTAGCCGTTAACAGAAGGCGTGGCTGCATTGCCCACTGTCACCGCATCATCCTCCGCAAGCGCGAACAATTCGGGGAAAGCTTCCATCAAAGGTTGCCCACCTGTCCAATAAGAATACCAAAAAGGAATATCCGAGCCAGTTCCAACATTGCACAATACAGCTCCTGCAAAATGATTTTCCGATAGATATGCATAATTATCCGACAACAACAGGTCCCTCCACCAAATAGAGTCGTGGTTGTTCATTACACTCTTATCACCAATTAGAACCTTTAGCTTCAAATTACGGTATCTTGATGCAAGAATGTTGTGCCAAACTGTGTCGCGATCTGAGATGAGTCTTTGATGACCGACCATCTTCCATCGCCATGAATAGGCTCGTCGGCGTTCTGCTGTTTAATTGTCGTCTCTTATTGTTTATTCTTCACTGTTTTAGTCCTCATAACCTAAAACCCTATTTATACTTTAGTGGCAAAGTAATATTTCAATTTAAGTTCACAAGATTCTTTTAATTAAATATTGTAAATATCATGCCTAGTTTATTGTAATTTTTTTAGTTTTTTAAGTAATCAAATATTACGAAAAATGGTATCTTTTGCATTGGCAATTTTTTTTTTTGCAACACCAGCGTTGGCTTAAATTTTTCAATACCATGTAATAAAATTAGTTTACAGGACTATCAAGTACAAAAGGGGGCAAACTTGAGGAGTTAAAACCAAGCAATTGAAATTTGATGAGGCAAAATCAAGAAATTGAAAAACTTTGAGGTCAAAACTGCATTCAAGCTTTTTTCTTATAAGAAAAATGTATTCCAATGAATACAAGGTGTATTCAATTCCAATACAAGATAGATACAAAATCTAAATAAAAATTAAAATACAAGAAATCAGATTGAGAATCCAATGCCTCAATTTACAATCCACACTCCCTATAGTTCTAGCTATAAACAATTTCCAAGATATCCTCTTGGTGTGTTATAATGCTATATCCACACCTTTAAACTAAATGGACCAACATATGACACCCAAAACATACCACCTAATATGTTGGAGGAAACTCGGAGGGGTCAACGAGGGAGCACTTTACACTTGGAACACACTTTGTGAGAGACACACCACTTGCCCACCTAAAACCTTAAGGTGATAGGTGTGTGGGTTCTCTCACTTATAAAGTGTTCACTCTTCCTTTTTCTAACTAATATGGGACTTCTTCCTCACACTTGATTCTCAACACTCCCCCTCAAGTGTGAGTCTATACAATGCTCCCCCTCATGTGAAAGCTCTCTCTTCCACATTCACTTGCATCTGTTGACTTTCTATAACTACAAGTAAGAAGGTCCCTTTCTTAAACCAAAGGCTCATGATATCAACGTTGAAGGCAACTCGGAGAGGGGTCAACGAGGGACCATATTACTTGGGACACACCTTTGTGAGAGACACACCACATACTTACCTAAAACCATCTACCTTTGATCCTTTCTTGGAACTGCCTACGAAAGTTCCTGCAATTATCTTCAATTGTGCTATCCATTTCCTCCATAGTCATGCCTAACCACTCATAGACTTCCTTCCATATTTTATCTGCAAAAGAAAAGACCACAAACAAGTGAAATATTGATTCGTCTTCTCTAAAACATAAGGACAAACCAAGTTACAGATCCCCAAATGACATATCTTTGCAATTTAACTCTTATAGGTAACTTATTATGCAGAAGCCTTAAACCAATCAAATGTATCTTGCTCGACACTTTCTTCTTCCACAAACAATCCAACTAATTTTGAACACTTTTTTTATCACCATTGATCATGCATTTAGCAGTTCACTCATCATATTATACCAATACTATAAAAAGTATATACTATGATGTCCGTTTTACCACGGTTCTTTGAAAGACAGTGATGATATCTCTAAAATCAAGTGATATTATTTTTAAATTTTTAAAAAATTTAAAATAGTTAACATATTACCATGGTTGGTCATAGAAATCGTGGTGATATTTAGTAAAGTTCGTGAATTCAAATCTCAACGCCAAGATATTTATGAATTTCAATGCCTTTTTTTATTATTTTAAAATTAAATATAATCAGGATTTCACTACAGTTGGATATACCAATCGTGGTGATATTTTTAACTTCTTTTTATTTATAGTGGCTCCTTTCTCTTTGATTTTTTTAATCTAAAATTTATCCGAATTTCATTATGGTTGTTTAAACCAACCATGATACACTTTCCTTTCCCTAACATGTTTTTCATCTCCATTAAAAAAAACCATCATATCATTTAATCCTCAACCCGTTCAACATTATTTCTTTACCATCAATATTGTTATTAAGCGAACATGGAAAAAACACCACCAACTAGCTTTCTTGACTAAACGTTTCTGGCACACGGAAAATGAAGGAGTAACATGAAGGAACTTGCAAGAAGGAAGGACAAAACTTACACAATTTAGCTCTTTAACTTCGTCATCATGTTTTTGCTATGTAAAATTTCTCTACCATGCATGTACACACTACTACAAATAACACATTTTCTGATGAAGCTTTTACCCCGAACAATTAAAAACCGAGTGTATAGGTCCTCTGAGCGCCATGTTTTAAAAAAATATATAACATTTCCCCTCAGTTAGTTTTTAAAAAACCTGAGGGAATATATCTATACGGGAGCACGCTTCGAATCCCAATTAGTGCATTTTATGTTATTTTTTTCAGTGGTTTAATTAGTACTTCTCACTTTGTGCCTTTCAAACTTTCCTTTTTTTTCTTTGTTAATCTTGTTATTTCTTCATTTTTATTATTATTAACCTCAGTTACATGTTATAACAGAGAGGTAATATATTTTACATCAATATTTTCAAATTACTATTTTAAAAAGCCCTTTTTAATTTCTTATTTTGTATATTCAAACCCATCGATTTTCATAAAAAATCGACGTGATATATATATATAGCCCCTATATATTTAGGGGCTATATATATATATAGCTCCTCTGTGTGTATGCACAAGATCATGATTGAAGAGGATTCCAAAACTTCTAGAGAGCGTCAGAGGAGATTGAATCCCAATATGATCGAAGTAGTATAGAAAAAGTATTGAAACTCGTTGACACTGGGATTATCTATCCAATATCTGATAGCAAGTAGGTTAGTCTAGTACACGTGGTACCGAAGAAAGGAGGCATGACTGTGGTGCAAAATAACAAAGGAAAATCAGTAGCCACGCATACAGTAACAAAATGGAGGATGTGTATTGACTATAAAAAGTTAAATAAATCCACCCAGAAGGATCACTTTCATCGGTCACTCATAGATCAGATGCTTGAGAGCTTAGCCAAGTATTCATAGTTTTGTTGCCTTAACGGATATTCAGGATTCTTTCTAATCCCAGTCCACTAGGATGACCATGAAAAGACTACTTTCACATGCCCATATGGTACATTTTCCTACCAGCGATTTCCATTTGGGCTGTGTAACGCGCCTGTAACTTTCCAGATATGCATGAAGACGATCTTTGATGACTTTTTAGATAATATCATGAAAGTCTTCATGGATGATTTTTCTGTATGCGGATTGAATTTTAAAAACTATGTTGAAAACTTGGAGAGAGTAATGGAGAGGTGTGTAAAGGTAAACATGTATTAAATTGAGAAAAATGCCACTTCATGGTGAAGGAAGGCATAGTCTTGGAACATGTGGCGTCCGATAGAGGAATTGAGGTTGATAAGATAAAGATTGAGGTTATTGAAACTATTTAACCACCCATAAACGTAAGAGAAGTCCATAACTTTCTCGGACCCGCTAGTTTTTACCGGCAACATCAAGGACTTTTCTAAAATTACTAAGCCTTTGATTGGTCTTTTGATGAATGACGTTGAGTTCATCTTCGATGAATGATGCCATTGTTGGACTTGAGACTTCACACACAAGGGGGATTGTATGGTTTGGAAAAATGTGGCTTTGAAAACTTTTTCATATTAAAATCTGAGTTTGAAAAACTTAGGCAGCGAAAAGTAAATAGCAGAAAATAAATTGCAGAATATAAAGAGTTTAAGGGAAGGAGAATAACACCAAGAATTATAAAGGTTCGTTCAAATAAAAAGGACCTACTACTCTCCCCAAAAATTGATCTTGAGAGTTTCAAATAATACTTGAGAACTTTTAGTAGGAAATACTTACGAACCCTTATACAAGGAAATGATGGTTGATCTTCAACCAAATAATACAATACGATGGATGTGGCTGTTTGCGTCTTTTCTTCAATATATGTTTAAGAGTGAAGCGACCAATCTTCCTTCCCAATGGTGGATTAAAGCGATTAATCTTTTTTCCACGAACTTAGACCTTGGAGCAAATAATTTTCAACTTCCAAAAAATTAGAGCTCAATTTTGGTTTTAGCCAAGCTGGCCAAAACCTGTGAGATTTTAGTCGGGCTAATCACGAACATGTGAAGCTTCTAATACCGGACTAAGCTTCAACATATCTTGGTTTTCGTAAGGCTAACCAAGAACGTATAAATATTTTAACACTAGATAATCTTCAACCAAACCTAGGACCGATCACACAATCCCCAAATATAAGATTTCATAGGATGAGCTTATAACGCATATAAATCCCTAAATGGACAGTATTAAATCAAGGTATATACAAAATATTACCTTAGTGAATTATACAATTCTACCCTTCCAGAATTAGAGATATATCCTCACTCACAAAGAAACTTTTCTTAAAAAGGCATATGGCTAAAATGTTTATTGAGAGAAAATTAAATAAAACTTTAGAGAGAGAGAGAGTGTGTGTGTGTGTGAGAGAGATGAAAGTGTTTAAACATGATTCTGGATGCTTTCAAAATGAGACATCTATTTATTGGAAAGAGGTTGGCTCAAAAGGGAATTTGCATGAAACAAAATTTACCATTATCTAATCAATAAGACCAAGTTGCTAATCGATTAGATGATGCAATTCCTATGATACAACTTCTAGATGTTTTCCAAAGTTTTTTCTTCTAGCAAATCATTTTGAAACAGTTTTTGGTGCGTGTTTGTGCTTTAGCCTTGTGCTTTTATGAAAGATCCCCTTTGCTTTTGCATATGATCACTCACTTACTAAAATAGGAGATTACTCCTTTTCTACAAGATTTTTACAGATACTTTTTCTTTATGTTGACACTGCTTGAGATCCCTTATATAGGTTCCATTTAATTTGGCCTCATTGGATATTCAAGTTTATCAAACCATGATACTTATGTTTGTGTCTTTAACCGCTTATTCGCTCATGCTTGACTTATCATAGTTGTCATCAGATTTATCATGGTGGTTATCACCATCTAAAGTAGATGTCATATGACCTGCAAAACAAGGTTCCACAGTTATGAGTCCTTCTGACTGTTGAAATGTGCGTTGATCTCCGCCTAAATAATGCAGCCTCCAGATTGGAGCCAACCCTTTGAGATCATGTGTGACGCTAGAGAATATGCATTAGGTGTTGTCTTAGGACAACGCAAAGATAAGAAACAACATGCAACCTTTTACGCTAGTAGGACCCTTGACGACGCTTAGATTAACTTTACTACTATTGAAAAAGTGATTATAGTTATCACGTTCACAATTGTAAAATTTTGTTCCTACCTCGTAAGGTAAAAAATTATTATATACAAAGACCACGCGGCTATCTAGTACTACTGAGTAAGAAAGATATGAATTTGAGACAAATTCGATCGATACTACTGCTTTAAAAGTTTGACATGGAGATCCGCAATAAGAAAGGAACAAATAATGTAATGGAAAATCATTTGTCAAGGATCCATGATGGTAAAACTGAAGAGTTTCCCACAAATTAATATTTTCCTAATGATAAGCTGATAGCTTTTGTAAGAGTTGAGGCGCCCGGTTACACTTATCTCATTGACTTCCTTGAGGAAGGCAGCTCCGACATAATAAAGAAACTAGAGGAGGAAACAACTTTAGCTAAATCTACAGTTCCGTGGTATGCAGATTTTTTAAACTACCTCGTTGTTGGAGTCCTGCCTCCTAATATGACCTATCAGTAGAAGAAATAGTTCTTCCATGACTTATAACAATACTATTAGGATGACCTTGTCCTGTTCAAAAGAGAAGTCAACGATATTTTCCATTTATGCATTCTTGATTAGAAAATTGAGAGCGTTATCATCCACTATCACACATCACCTTATGGAGGGAATATGAGCATATCAAAGACCGCGAAAAAGAATATACAGGTTGACCTTTATTGGCCCACCATTTATAGAGATGTCCATATTTTCACCATGGAGTGTGACCGATGCATATGCACTGGGAATATTTCGAGGATAGAAGAAATGTCACTTAAGAATATCCTAGAAATGGAGGTCTTTGGCGTATGAGGGATCAATTTTATGGGTCCTTTCCCGTCTTTGATGGGAAACAAATTTATACTTGTTTATAGGAAATTCTTCCATCTCCCGATGGAGTTAGAGCACAACCTTTCAAACATGTTTATAGGAAATTCTTCCATCTCCCGATGGAGTTAGAGCACAAAGCCTATTGGGCCATAAAAGCCCTAAACATGAATTATAGCGCCGCTAAAGGTAAAATTATGTTGGATTTGAATGAGTTGGAAGAGTTGAGGTTATATGCGTATGAAAATGCCTTAATCTACAAAGTGAGGACGAAAAAAGTGGAATGACAGACGCATCACGAGAAGAGAGTTCAATTAGGGAGAACTAGTTTTGTTATTTAACTATAGGTTGAGGTTATTTCCTGGAAATTAAAGCATGGCTCCAGATGGTTAGGACCATTTAAAGTGACCAGAGTCATCCAGTCAAGAGGAAATATGGAGTAAGTCCACTAGGAAGTTCTTAGTAAATGGTCAGCGGTTGAAACATTACCATCCATCAGACAATGTTATAGGACAAGGTTGTAGCTTAGTCCTATGCCCCCCTTGAGGGCCGAGATTTAACGAGTTAAGTTACCAACCTAAAATGAAGTGTTGCGTGGAGGGCAACCCAAAGATTTTCTATTCTTAAAAGAATATCAGTATAAGTAAAGGTGAAACAGCTAATAATCAAGTAAAAAAAGAAAAAGCTAGCCACTAACAACTGTCCAGTTCCGAAAAATGAAGTTTAAGCAGTGTGACGGTTCGAGCATCATCTCAATGATGGGCGTCAACTCATTTTAAAATGCTGACGATTGGAGTGTCATGGCGTGACGCCCGTCAAGATGTCAAGGCCGCGTTCAGCTGTATCATTTTGCCTACTTTCCCATTTAATCACTCTTAATATCATTTAATTCCCTTTAAACCCCCTAAAGCCAAATTCCGACTTTTCTCCATATCAGTACCTTATTAACCCGCACCTATCACCACCATCCCTCGTATTTTCAAAAACTTTTATCTTCCTCAAAACCATTTTCCCAACCAAAACTCACTTAAAGCTCCACCTTCAAACTCCTTTCTCACTCATCTATTAACCAAATCATAAAATGTTACCACCATCATCACCACCACATCCCCAACAACATCAGTCCCACTTCAAAAAAAACCTTTCTCCCATTTTCCATTAAAAGAGTTCATCCACTAATGTCACCAAAAACCAAAATTTTTAACATACCTCCTAGATTTCAAGTTGATTTCAACATACCTGCCTAGCTGAAAGCATTGCCTAACTTATAAAGAGAATTGAGTATCATGTTTTCTTGTCTGAGACCGGCCTTTTAAGACTATTTAATGGCTTAAATACTATATTTACAAGTATAATGGAAATTGATCATAAGTGAACCAAATATGGCCCTGAGCCGGCCTTATTGACATGACCCGTTGGGAGTGATTTGTCTTGGTTCTTTTTTGGAACAAATTATGTTACGCCCGGGTTCAAAATCCGATCAAATCCTTTTCTAACAAAACCTATATGAATAAACAAAAACAACCCACAAAATTAACGTATTATCAATTTCATCCAAACAGTTTTAAGTAGAGCGCTTTCTTATTTGAATAAACCTACACACCAAAATAAAGAGTAGAAATAAATTTTAAGAAAAATACTAAGTTAATCTTTATTCTAAAAATAAGGACTATTAGATATTGGAGTGGAAACCCACTAATGACATCAATTCTCAAAGCATAGTTTATTGATCCAAGTCGTTACTCTACTACATACCCTCCTCATTGCCAAACCTCATGCACCATATAAGATGACTGTATGAAATAATTTGTAAGAGAAAATGATACTTGTATCAAATTATTTGGTTGAAATTTTGTTACATATTAATCATTAGGAAAAATATGAATAAAAGAATCTTTATAAGAAGAAAAAAAAAAAATTGCTGCACGGGTGAGCTGTTAAATATTAAACATTTACAAAAAGAAAGCAAGACTATCTTGTATTAGTAAGGCTGATGGATGGTATTGATATAAACATGTTTCCGTGTATGCATTTCCGTTGCTTAAGGATGAATTGGATCGGGGCTTGATGGCTTGGATGGACCGCGAAGGAACTGCAACAAAAGTCCATCGAATTCTTGAGAAATGTGATCATCTTGCAAAGGTCTACAATCGACTCTAAGTTGAGAAGAAACGACCATTATGAAATAAATGATCACCATAATAGTAAAAGAGATCCTCCAAGTGTTATAAGAGAAAGCCATGCCTCTATTGATATATTTAATTAGGATAAACAAGTTTATTAATTTGCTAGTAGGTGCTGAGATTTGAGGTTGGGAATGATATGTTTTGGAACAAGAAGACATACATATATAGAGAGAGTATGTTGCTAGCTTTCCTCTGCATCAAGTTCTAAAATTTGAAATTCTTTTAATTTGACTGAGTATTAATTCGTAAGGTTTGAAACTTGAAGGTTGAAACAATCAAACATGTTAATTGGGTACAAATACTAAACATGAAAACGAGTATTGTATGATAAGTAATTAAACACCGCAGGTATGGTTTTAAATTGCGGTCTGCAACTACAATATTGCTGACGCGGTAGCCTCCGCATCCGCATCGGGCCGCAATTGCGGTGTAATTTGTATTCACACGTTCAACAACATTAGAATTTGTATCAAACACCTTCACACATGTTTTTTCACATATTTTTATCATTATCAATATATGAGAACCCATAAACTCATTTTACATGTGATTTGTAATGTAAAATATTAACATTAAGTGTTTTTTAATAGTGTATTTTAAATATTTCTTAATTTAAATTCACTCCGCAACGGCCGCAATGCGCATCGCAACAATCGCAATGACCGCAATTGCAATACCCGCAACCACAACCGCAACCGCAATTTAAAATCATGTAAGCATGATTTATATTTTAATATAAAGTCGTATAATTATTATGCTTTTTACTACCACCAAACAGAGATAGTTTTTAAAAAATCTGAAATTAATATTTATTGAAATACTAAGTAAAAGTGATATATATCAAGAATAAATTCTGGTATGCGAGACATTTGGAAACAGTCATTTTCTTGATTTGAAAAGTACATATGGTCAACTGTTTCGTAAAGTGACACCAAGTCAAATTGCATGGTCAATATCATTATCAATCTTGTAGACATTTGAGCTAAAAATGGGTAAGTTAGAGAGAAGCTTCTCTTTAGCTCCCACCTCCGACCATCCCTAAACCATCACCACCAAAACACACATGCACACCCTCATTCAAACCAAAACAGCAGCATTCCAATCACACTCCATCAATCAAACCAAAACCTCAGCATTCATGATCATGGGAAACTTACAATGGAGAATGGTCTCTAAATGCAAGTGGATTCCAAAGGCGCAATGGGACTACAAAGGAAGTCACTATCGGAATGCAGACGACTCTAAGATTCTAGCACTTGTAATATAGATGTTATGACTAATGTCTCAACACGAAATACAATGTCAAGACAAATGTTATGACATCATCTACCGACAGAAAACACTTGATAAAATAGACGATTGTGCAAAAAGTAAATTGCAGGAAAAAACACAATCAATTGTTAATCCAGTTCAGTGCAAGTCACCTACTCTGGAGGCTACTAATAAACCAGGAAGGAAATCCACTATAATAGTAATAGTTCAAAGCCTAAACAGTCACGGTTTACCACTTATCACATAATCACTAAAAAGTCTCCAGGATCCTTTTTATGAAACAAAATCAAATCTTCATTGTCCCTAAAATATCCTTTATTGATTGCGCCTGTATGAGCACTAGATACCTCAAGAATCTCATATTTTTCAATCAAATGTTCAAGGAATTAAACCAGCAATACTGTCTAGATGTTCTGATATAGCATGTCACAATATCTGGCAGAACATCTGTCAAAACACATGACAGCAGAACCTGTCATGACAGTTGGTCAAGATGTTACAACATCTTGCTCAATATCAGATAAGAACCATATTTTAGCAACATTTGTGCCAACCATAAAACCATGGATCTAACAATTCCCAAAATATTTTGGAGCTTGTGACATGTATATAACTTTTTGTGATATTTGGATCAAATTCTAGTATCTCGACAGGGATAGGTTTTATGGTTCGACAGATGTTAAGCATGCAATCAAAGTCTGTTCACATGTTGATGTCGAAGTATGCTAGGTTGTTAGCATGTCAACTTGGGCCAATTTGTTAGCCTAATTGTTTAAGTTAGCTTGTTGTTTAAGTTAGTTTAGTATTCTATAAATACATTGGTTTCTCTGAGGTTGTTGAGAGGGCATTGGTTGTTGTTAGTCACTTGTAATCTTTGAACCATAATAGAGAAAGTAAATAGTAAAACAATTATAATCAATCTTGATTTTATTTTTCTTATTCTTCCCTCTTTTCTCTCTCTTTCATAAACTAAAGAGTTTTCTTGTGTTTGTTCAAGAAACTCAATGTTTCTCATAGGTTTAGTTTGTTCTAGACAACGCTTGTTACAACAAACCGGTGCAGTGAGAATAGAGAAGAAGATTCCGTCAACAAAGTATGCGATTTAGAAATTCACCATAGTGAACGATTTCAGCCTATGCTGCTTGAAGATGTAAGCCCTTTTTGTTCAACAGAGTTTGTTAGAAATGTTGAAAGGATTATAGAAGATATATGTTGCCCTAACGGAGAAGGAGAAGACAACAATTATAGAAAAAAACCCACAACGCCATCTTGCTGAGCCTTGGTGATAAGGTTCTTCGAGAGGTTTCAAAGGAGAAAACGGTGGCGAGTGTGTTGACGAAACTCAAAAATTTGTACGTGACAAAATCGTTGGTAAATCGCCTCTACCTGAACCAAACATTGCATTCATTCAAGATGTATGAAAACAAAGTCTTGAGTGAACAACTAGACATGTTCAATAAGCTGATTCTTGATCTGGAGAATATTAAGGTTACCATCAGTAATGAATATCAAGAATTGTTGTTGTGTGTTTTACCAAAATCTCATGCTCACTTCAAAGAAACCCTTTTGTATGGAAGAGAGTTCCTGATCTTTGAATAAGTTCAATCAGCCTTGTACTCGAAGGATTTGAACAAAAGAAATGAGCAAAATGCATCATATGTTTGTGAAGGATTGTCCAAAAAAAGAAAGTTCTCAATGAATGATAGTAAGTTTGAGAAGAAGAGCGGTAAAGCTCCATAAAAGTATTATGGTGGTGATACTCCTACTATTAGGTGTTACCACTGTAAGAAGGAAGGTCATACTAGAAAAGTGTGTCCTGAAAGGTTGATGAGTTATGGAGAAGGCAAGGACAAAGGGAATGTAGTCATTGTTCAAGATGATTATGAATCATCTGATGTTTTGGTGGTTTCTAGTAGAGATTTGAGCAAGAAATGCATTATGGATTCAGGTTGAATTTGACACATGACTCAAAACAAATATTTGTTTGAAGAATTATATGATCAAGCTGGTGAATTATTGTTGCTGAGAAACAACAAAGCCTGCAAAATTGTAGGAATTGAATGTGTTAGATTCAAGCTTCATAACGAGTCAGTAAAGTTGTTGACTGAAGTCAGGTATGTACATGACCTTAAGAGAAATGTGATTTATTTTAGTGATTTCGACAAGAAAGAATATGTTTTTAAAGGATATGTTTAACATGGTATCATAGTCAAACATATTTAATATGGTATTAGAGTCGCGTTAAAGACTTCAATATGGGCATTTGATTTAGGCTCACACTAGGTATCACAGTGGGTGTTGAAGTTGGTATTTTTGTTGTTGGAGTTTGTTTAAAATCTGCTTAAGTTCTCGAGCGGTTGATTGTATAAATATTTGAAGACAACCTCATCTTTCAAACTAGCTTTTGAGATTGAGATACAACCATATTTATTATGGTATAAGCATATTTAACATTTATATCAAGTTATTTCGTTAATATTTCTTTAAATATTAAAGATACAAACAAAATGTGAATGAAAGAATCTTTGTTTAGAAAAATATACAGATAGCTGAATGAGTAAGCTATGAAAAACAAAACAGTTAGAAAAGAATATAAACGAATTCTCCTATGTGCAGCCAGCAAGGTCGATTGACTAGGGATGAATTGGATCTGTTTTTGAAGGCTTTGAAGGGCCACGAAGGAACTGCAACAAAAGCCCATCAAAATCTCTCAACAATAATCGTTGATCTTGCAAAGGCCTGCTGCCATATCCAAGTTGGGAAGAAATGACCAGAATGAAGAAAAGGATTACTATAACGTTAAAAAGAATCCTCTTGTTACTATAACAAAAAGCCATGCCTATGATGATATCTTTAATTTGTATTAATCGTCTTGTATTAATGATAGTTTAAAATGAACTTTCTGGTTTTGCCTATATATGATGTAATGAAATCTTTAATAAGAACAAGTTTTATTTTCTAGTTGTTGTGATTTGATGGTGGGAATGATATGCTATGTAATGCAACCCTCTAACGTATATATATAGAGGGAAAGAATAGTAGTTAGCTTTTCCTGCCCAAGTACTAGTTTTTGAAGTTCGTTTAGCTGACTTAGTAAATCGATTGAACATGAAGTTTGAAAATTGAACGAATCAAACTTCTTGACAACGAAACAAAATACGAAAACGAGTATTGTCGGATAATATAATATGTACGCTTGATTTATGTTGTCAACTAACTCTAAACTTGACACAAAGTCAAAAGGGCCAATATCATGCACAATTTTAGTATATTAATAGCATAAATAAAGCTGATATCACACTAATAGCATGTCATTCACAAACATCCATTAATAATTAATCATATTAATTTATGCGGGAAACACAACTTTAGAATAACTACATTCAACAATTATTGGCTGGACCATAGTAGCAAGGGTGACACTATGCCAAAAGATAGATTAGGCAACCTCCTTTTTTTGGCTGGACCACAGTACCAAGGGTGACACTATGCCAAAAGATAGATTAGGCAGACTCTTTTTGTCAGCATTGACTATCTAACTAAGAATGAAACATGCCACTAAACACCTTAATTTATTCTTAATGAAAATATAATTACTTTTAGAAAAAACTCTTTATTGTAATTTGTTAATTCAAATTTTATTCATACCAATCACATTTCTTCATTCCTCCAAATGACACTCCCCTTCCAATATTGCTTTTGGGTGTTTTTTAAAATCCATTGGTTTTTTCCTAAATTTATTCTCACTTATCTCAATCTTTCTCTCTCCCATTTTCTCTCGTCATCACTCTCTATTCGAGACAAACCCTAACACAGCCATTATCTTTCTCCACCATATCTTTATCTCTGTGCTCTCTCATTTTTGGTACCTTCTTCCTCTCTCTTCGAGGCGGGGCGAGGCGCTGTTAAGGGATGGTGGGACTTTGGAGCGGATGGCCAGCATTGTTGTTGGTTTGTGGCCAGTCGATGGGTGAATGATTCGCGGTTGCCCTCTCGTCGGAGTTTCAGTTCAGGAGATTTGAAGCTTACTCCTCTTCTCCAATCCAAATTTCTTTTGTTGTTTTCAGTTTTGAAACTTTTGCAGGTTGATGTGTTTGGGATTTTAGGTTATGAATGAATGAATGAATCTAACTTTGTTTTGTAAACTATAGTTCGTGTTTGTACAAGATGATGTGATGGCTAAAAAAATAGATCTTGTGAGGGATGAGGTTTTATATTCACGGTGAGTGTATGTTTTTTGTATTTCTGATTTTAACAATTTTCTCTCTCCTCTTTATTATTTATGATTTTAACAATTTTCTTTCTCCTCTTTCTTATCTTTCAGATTGCTAATAACTACAGATCCAAGGCCATGAATGAAGTTGTTAGTGGTATTCTTTTGGATATTGAAAGTTTACCTTTTTCTTTGCACATCCCTTAAGTGAAACTTTAGGCAATGCTTAAAAATGTTTGTCACAAAGATTTGCAACCAAGAAAAAAGAACGAAAGTCAAAGTTCTGTCAGTAAAAATCGTCTGTCACAATTTATTTTTGTATTGTAAATTCATTTGGATCTAGATACTTGTATGATCCAAAATTTTATAAATTCATTCAGATTTGGATACCTATATGATCTGAAATACTACACTGCTAAAAAAGTTAAAATAGTCACGAAAATTTTAAATAACTAGACGTCTATCTGCCCAATGCGCGGAAAAATTTATTAAATTATTATCTATAAATTATTATTTAGATAAATATAAATATATTTGTATTGATATTTTATATTTAGTTTGTTTTTATATAAAAATTTAACAATAATTTAATAGTTTACAATTTATAAATATATATTCAATACTAAGAATTCATTATAGTAATATTTTGGACATTTTTAAATAAATATTTTTATTCTTATACCACATCTTTTACTTGGAAGATGTCTAAATCTCCCATATTATCTATTAGTCCATAATATTGAAAAAAAACATACCATTATCAGTTAGGGGTGCTCAAAACCAAACCAACCCAATAGAAAACCGCAAACCAAACCAAACCAAACCGAAACCGCAAAAAACCGCATTTGGTTCGGATTAGTTTGGGTCATTTTTTAACAAAACCGCATGGTTTGGTTCGGTTTGCGGTTTATATTTTGTAAACCGAACCAAACCGAATCAAACCGCATTATGTTACAACCTAAAATTTACTTAACTCACATCCAACCCAAACTTAAACCTATTATACATTAGCCTTATGATTACGAACAATTTTCTCATTCTTACACATATAATTTCAGTCCTGATCTTCTCAAATCTCTAATAACATTATCGCACCTTCTTTGCCACATACATCTTTTCTCTTCTTCTATAGTCTCTGTACTCTCTTATATTCTTTCTTTTTCAACTTCTCATTTTTATGTAAATGTTCTGTATTTCAGTTTCATTTTTATCGCACATCTTCTTATCTAATCTCTCAACACTTTTTTTTTCTTTTTCACCTTCACTAATCTTTCGTCTCTTTAATTTTTTGTTTCATTATAATAATTTTTATATTATTTTATGCTATTATTTTATGTTTAATATTCCACTTTTGTCTAATTTAATTTTTACATATTAAATGGAAAATTGTTGTCAAAATATTACGAGTTTTGTTGTTATTTGATAGTGTATGAATGTCTAAATACAAAATTATATTGTCATCTATATGTGTATGTATGACTCAATAAAATATTTGTATAAAACCGAACCAACCGAGCCGAACCAAACCGCATTAGTTTGGTTTGGTTTGGTTCGGATTTTTTTTAAAAGCCAACCGAACCAAACCAAACCGCACTATTTTTTCTCTTGCGGTTCGGATGATTTTTTTCGTCAAAACCGCCCAAACCGCACCGCGAGCACCCCTATTATCAGTTATAGAATAGAAAAGAGATAAATATAGATTTATAATAATCATTTACACCAAAATATATTATTATTAGAATTAGAGTAATATTTAAATTAAAAATAAAGTTAAAATATCAAAATAATATTTTTTCAAGTTATGTATTTTTTTTTATTTTAATAAGTTTTCTTTATTATAAGGATGTGTAAATTATTTATGTAAAATATATTATTTAATTGGATTATAAAAACTAACAGCAAATTTATTTGAGAATTTTTTTTAAGTAAAATTTATTTGAGTTACATTTGAAAGAAATATAGAATTGTATAATATATAAAAAAATTGGAAGGTGAATATATAATTGTATAAAATATAGAATTGTACAAAATATATTATAAATTATTATTATTATTATTATTATTATTAATATTGTAATGCCCGGTATCATACTTAATTCAATAATTGTTATTAGTTATCTTGTACAAATATTGGATAAGTATAATACATATTACTATAATTGGCTTGCTTTTGGGTTAAAGAGTTAATTAGTAATAAAGAAGGGGAATTATGGTCTTATCACCACTTAATTAGACTTAGGACTTGTTTGGTCCCTCACTCTTTTACTTGGCCAAATCAGAATTTGTGGAATAGAAGTGGAAGAGAGAGAAGCGTGTAATAGAAGGAGAAGAGGAGGGAGCCATCATCATCTTCAAGCTTTGCATGAACCAAGATTCAACCTCAACCTCTGATTTTCGTCCTCATTTCTGCTCCAGCTTCATGATCTTCATCTAGGTGAGTCCTTAGTTAGTGACTTTGGGAAACATTTTGGGGTTTATGCCAACTTTGGGGGATTAAGGGTTGTGAGTAAATGCTTTTGATCCTCATCTTATGCATGTGTTAGACTCTATTGGTGGTAATAATTCGTTTACATATTGTTTCTATATCTTATAATTCGATTAAGGAGGATTGCATGTAGAAATTTGGGGCTTGGGGACCCCAAATGCGTTTCTGCATTTTTGCTGATTTGCAGAGTTCGTTGCAGCAAACTTTCATTCGCTGTAGCGAATGGTTCGCTGTAGCGAATGGTTCGGTGTAGCGAACTGTGTAGCGAATAAACCTAGGAGTTTAATTGATTTATTCGCTGTAGCGAACTTTCATTCGCTATAGCGAATCGGGGCTTCGCTGGGAGTTCGCTGTAGCGAACTGACCTGGATTTGAGAGAGTTTGCTTCTGTTTGAGTTCGCTGTAGCGAACAGAAGTTCGCTGTAGCGAACAGAAGTTTGCTGTAGCGAACTAGTCTGGTGCAGAATTCTGTTTTCTTCCCCTGAGTGCAGTTTTGGTTCCTTAGTCTGAACTAGACTCCTCCCCGACCACTAGTACATACTTGTAGGCTGTATGTATGGTGTTTTATGGCATGTAATATCGTGATTCTATTCTATTACCTACGTATGCGTATTATGCATAATATTGAGAAATGATAATTCAATTATTTTTGAATACTTGCTATGCATATGGATGGAATACAATTATATGTGAAGAATCATGATTGATTACTATGACCCGCTGTTTTGGTTAAACATTCGGGATTGTTTGTATTGTGTGATTGACGCTTGCTATGCGTGTGTATGCTTGAATCGAAACGGGCCGGGGGCTAGGTTGATTTATGACTCGGGCTTTGTGATCAATGAGTCGTCCCGGGCTTTGTGATCAATGGGACAGCCTTTATCGTGGATCAATGGGCTCACACCTGAGCTACCGTTGCAGTGTGCTTGTGAGGGTCTGGAGGCTTTCCCACTTGGTGTTAACACACTTGCGTGCTCGGTATGGTGGGGTTATGTAACCATGTAGGTTAACACATAATCGGTAACTCACCTCTAGTGAAGTCAAGTAGACTAAGCACTAGGCTTTCGCCCGATGGGCTCATGTGTTAAGATGGCGTGTTGTACTTGATGTTAACACACGTGCGTAAAGGTGGCTATTTGGACAATGACGCCCTTTCGGCTAAGGTCATCTCGCGGCCAATTAGGCTTGTGCGAACCCATTTAACCATTCTTGCAGTGTGCTTGTACAAGTCTCTTGACAATAGACATGGGTGTAACTCATCGAGGGTGTGTTCTATAACCTAGTCGAGGCGTTAACGCGTTTCTGGATTCCCCGTACATGGGTATGGGTTTGCATACTTGTTTGGTTTATACAATTGTGTATTTGTGGTATGATGAGTCCAATGGTGGACAAATCTTTGTTTGCTCCGTACTTGTACCGGATGTGAGGACAAACCCCGAATCAACGGTGGATTCGTTTTACTATGCATGTACCCTTTAGATCCGAGTGGACCCATAGGACAGGCGGACTCACTGAGATTTAGTAATCTCATCCCATTCCAATTCTATTTTTTTTTCAGGTGGATCGAGGCAAGATCGCGGTAAAGGCAAGATGGACTAGCCCTTTAGCGTTTCTTGATGAATGCTTATCTTTTGTTCCGTTTCGTGCTTATCTTAGTTTTTGTTTTGGATGATTTACTAGCTTATGCGGTGTATTATTTTGGCCATGATACATTCGGCTTTTGTACCTTGTACTGATGATGCACTTTCCTTTCCGCTGCGATATTATGTTATGTTGTCTTTATGTACCATTATTAGCATTACATGCATATTATTCTAGACATATATGTGTGGGGCGTTACAGTTGGTATCAGAGCAGGTCGATTCTCGGCATTGCTAAGACACATTGTAATGCAGTACAATTATGCCTCATATGTGTATTGCCGGCATGATTCCTTATGTCTTACTTATGGCATTAAGCCTGATCAACTTGATTCCGTGTGTAGGACAGACAGGGAGATGGCTGAGCAACGCAGAGGTCCCAGAAGGTCCCGGAGGGCGTACCTTGGCAACAGATAATGCAACAAATGCAACAGCAGAATCAGATGATGATGCAAATGATGCAGGGTATGCACGGGCAACAACCTCCTGCTCAAGTTCCCGTTCCACCAGCTGCAACTGGACCAGATTTTCGTGCCTTCTTCCGAATGGATCCTCCGGAGTTTGCAGGTGGCCTTGACCCGATTATAGCTCATTATTGGTTGACGAGTATGGAGAGGATATTTCAAGCAATCCAGTGTAATTAAGAAGAAAAGGTGATCTTTGCCACACAGAAGATGAAGGGACCGGCTCTTAGGTGGTGGAATACTGCATCTACTTATTTCACTACTCAAGAGATTCCAAAGGACTGGCATCACTTTAAGGCGGAATTTTTGGAGAAGTACTTTCCTAACAGTGTTCGGACCCAAAGAGAAAGAGAGTTCCAGAACTTTAAACAGGGCAACATGTCTGTTTCAGAGTATGCTGAGAAATTCGAAGACATGGCTGATTACTCACGACAGGCTGTTTATGCTCCTGATGAGTTATGGAAGATTGATCAATTCTTGATGGGTTTGAGGGCTGATATTGCTCATAGTGTGTCCCAGAGGGAGTTCACCACATATGCTGAATGCTTGAGGCAATGTTATGTTGCAGAGAACAGCTTGAAGAGGGTTCAAGAAGAGAGGAACCAAAACAGGACTAATTTTAGAGAACAAGGGAGATCTACCCAACACTTAAAGCCCCGTAACTCTCCATCAAAGAAGAAGCAAGGCTATGGTGACCAATCTAATCGACCCCCTTATTGTGACAAATGTAAAAGAAGACACCCTGGGGATTGCAAGCCCACTTCAGTGACTTGTTATGAGTGTGGCAAGCAAGGTCACATATCTACGTATTGTCCCAAGAAGAAAACTCAGGAGAAGACCACAGGTCGTGTCTATACCTTGGATGCGAGAAAGGCCAAAGGAAACAACAACCTCATTGCGGGTACGTGTTATGTAAACAACCAACCTTTATGTGTTTTAGTTGATTGCAGAGCTACGCATTCTTTTATCTCTACCGAGTGTGTTTACCGACTTGGTTTGGAAGTTACTCCATTACTCGACCCTATGGTCATTTCTTCGGCCACGGATGATACAGTGGAAGCTCGACTGATTTGTAATGATTTTTCAGTGTCTTTTAATGGTCGTGACTTCCCGATCGATCTAATTTGTTTACCCCTCAAGAGACTCGATGTCATTCTCGGAATGGATTGGTTGTCTCCTAACTCGGTGTATATTGGTTGCAAGGAGAAGGCAATATTCATTCCTGCAGAAGAAACCAATTCCGACGATGCAATTGCCAAGTTGATTGAAGGTACGATCAGCATGGTTAATTATCTCTTTTCTCAAGAAAGATCCTTTCTTTTAGTTCTTTCCAAGGAACCTTCTATGAGAATGGAATTGTCCGAAATTCCAGTGGTGTGCGAATTTCCTGATGTATTCCCTGAGGACATCACTTCTCTTCCTCCTGAAAGAGAAGCGGAATTCTCGATTGATCTTATACCTGGTACAGCCCCAGTTTCCATAACTCCGTATAGGATGTCTCCTATCGAACTCAGGGAATTGAAGAGTCAGTTAGAGGAACTTCTAGCTAAGCATTTCATCCAACCCAATGTTTTTCCATGGGGAGCTCCTGTTCTTTTGGTGAAGAAGAAGGATGGAAGTATGCGTTTGTGCATCGATTACCGTCAGCTGAACAAGGTTACCATAAAGAACAAATATCCCTTACCACGGATTGATGACCTTCTGGATCAGTTGAAAGGAGCCAGTGTGTTCTCGAAGATTGATCTTAGGTCGGGGTATCATCAGATTCGGGTAAAGAGCTCAGATGTGCCTAAGACTGCATTCAGAACTCGGTATGGTCACTATGAGTTTTTGGTTATGCCTTTTGGAGTGACCAATGCCCCGGCAGTTTTCATGGATTACATGAATCGAATATTCCAACCATATCTGGACCAGTTTGTAGTGATTTTCATAGATGACATCTTGGTGTATTCTCGAACTTCTGAAGAGCACGAAGAGCATTTGCGGATTGTGTTGACTACGCTTCAAGAAAAGCAGTTGTATGCAAAGTTCAGCAAATGTGAGTTTTGGCTATCAAAAGTAAGTTTTCTGGGGCACGTCATATCTGGAGGAGGTGTAGCGGTAGACCCTTCTAAGGTAGAAGTAGTGGTGAATTGGGATCGACCGAAGAGTGTGACTAAAGTCAGAAGTTTCTTAGGATTGGCTGGTTACTATCGAAGATTTATCATGGGGTTTGCTAAGTTAGCCTTACCGTTGACGAAACTTACACGGAAAGAAGTTGCTTTTGAATGGAACTCCGAGTGCGAGCAAAGTTTTCAGAAACTTAAGAAGAAATTAACTTCTGCACCTGTGTTACTAATTCCAGATCCGAACCATTCGTATGAAGTGTTTTGTGATGCTTCTAAGAAAGGTCTAGGCGGAGTATTGATGCAAGATGGTAAAGTAGTAGCTTATGCATCTCGACAGTTGAGATCCCATGAGGAGAATTACCCTACTCATGATCTTGAACTTGCTGCGATAGTTTTTGCACTTAAAGTGTGGCGACACTACTTGTATGGAGTACACTTTGAGATGTTCAGTGATCATAAGAGTTTGAAATACCTGTTCGATCAGAAAGAGCTGAATATGCGTCAAAGAAGGTGGATGGAATATCTTAAATAGTATGACTTTGAACTAAGGTACCATCCCGGAAAAGCTAATAAAGTAGCAGACGCCTTGAGTAGAAAAGAGATGCGAGCTGCGAAACTGATGATGTTGGAATATGGGCTACTGGAGGAGTTTCGAGACCTTAATCTTCAGTTTGAATGGACGCCCAATGGTGTGTTGATTAGTAATTTGAGTATCCAGAACGAATTACGAGAAAGAATCAGAGTAGCGCAAGAATATGATGGGCAATTGCAAGCAAGTGGGAACATGACTAATTTTGCTAAAGCACCTGATGGAATTATTTTGTTTAAACAAAGGATGTGTATACCAGATGATTTGGAATTGAAGCGTTTGATTCTTGATGAAGCCCACAAGAGTAGGTTTTCTATTCACCCCGGATCGACCAAAATGTATCAAGATTTGAAGAAAGACTTTTGGTGGCCAGGAATAAAGAAGGAAATTGCAGAGTATGTAGCACAGTGTTCCGTTTATTAACAGGTTAAGATTGAACATCAGAGGCCAGGAGGAATGTTGCAGCCACTTGAGATACCAGTTTGGAAGTGGGATAGTATCTTGATGGACTTCATTGTGGGATTGCCTCGTACCCGAGGTGGATACGACTCTATATGGGCAATAGTGGACAGGTTAACTAAGTCTGCTCACTTTTTGCCTGTAAAAACGGCTCACAAGGTGATTCATCTCGCAAGGCTTTTCATAGCTAAGATTGTGCGGTTACATGGTGTACCATCTAGTATAGTGTCCGATCGAGACCCAAAGTTCACCTCGAGATTTTGGAAGATGTTTCATAAAGAACTGGGGACTAGACTGCATATGAGTACATCTAATCATCCTCAATCTGACGGTCAGACGGAGAGGACAATCCAGACAATTGAAGATATGTTGAGAGCTTGTATTCTGGAGGAAGGTGGGAGTTGGAAGGATCATCTACCTTTGATAGAGTTTGCTTATAATAATAGTTATCATGCTAGTTTGGGTATGGCTCCTTATGAGGCCCTTTATGGGAGGAAGTGCCGATCTCCCGTGTGTTGGGCTGAGGTAGGAGAGAAGAGTATTCTTGGACCAGAAATTATACAAGAGACCACTGAGAAAGTCAAGGTAATCCAAGATAATCTTAAGAAAGCCCAATACCGACAAAAGAATTATGCGGACAAGCGAAGGAGACCTTTGGAATTTGAAGTGGGAAATCACGTGTATTTGAAGGTCACCCCGAGATTGAGGTTGGGAGGACCGTTCAAAACACGTAAACTCGGTCCAAGATACGTGGGACCGTATCAGATTGTGAGTCGGGTAGGTGAAGTGGCCTACCAGTTGGCTTTGCCACCTTCACTATCCGGACTGCACGATGTGTTTCATGTATCTCAACTCCGAAGGTTCGTGCCTGATGTTTTCCATCCCATTCTTCCGGATTTCCTTGCAGTGGAACCAGATGGTTCTTATGATCCACAACCTTGCCGTATCTTGGAGCATGCTACCAAGTCTCTAAGGAATAAGGAGATACCTCTTGTGAAAGTGTTGTGGGATGAGACGCGTCTTGAGGAAGCTACGTGGGAGCTCGAGTCAGTGCTGCGGGAATCTTACCCTCATTTGTTCTGGTAAGTTCGAATTCGAGGACGAATTCTAATTAAGGGGGGGAGAATGTAATGCCCGGTATCATACTTAATTCAATAATTGTTATTAGTTATCTTGTACAAATATTGGATAAGTATAATACATATTACTATAATTGGCTTGCTTTTGGGTTAAAGAGTCAATTAGTAATAGAGAAGGGGCATTATGGTCTTATCACCACTTAATTAGACTTAGGACTTGTTTGGTCCCTCACTCTTTTACTTGGCCAAATCATTATTTGTGGAATAGAAGTGGAAGAGAGAGAAGCGTGGAATAGAAGGAGAAGAGGAGGGAGCCATCATCATCTTCAAGCTTTGCATGAACCAAGATCCAACCTCAACCTCTGATTTTCGTCCTCATTTTTGCTCCAGCTTCATCATCTTCATCTAGGTGAGTCCTTAGTTAGTGACTTTGGGAAACATTTTGGGGTTTATGCCAACTTTAGAGGATTAAGGGTTGTGAGTAAATGCCTTTGATCCTCATCTTATGCATGTGTTAGACTCTATTGGTGGTAATAATTCGTTTACATATTGTTTCTATATCTTATAATTCGATTAAGGAGGATTGCATGTAGAAATTTGGGGCTTGGGGACCCCAAATGCGTTTCTGCATTTTTGCTGATTTGCAGAGTTCGCTGCAGCGAACTTTCATTCGCTGTAGCGAACTGTGTAGCGAATAAACCTGGGAGTTGAATTGATTTATTTGCTGTAGCGAACTTTCATTCGCTGTAGCGAATCGGGGCTTCGCTGGGAGTTCGCTGTAGCGAACTGACCTGGATTTGAGAGAGTTTGCTTCTGTTTGAGTTTGCTGTAGCGAACAGAAGTTCGATGTAGCGAACTAGTCTGGTGCAGAATTTTGTTTTCTTCCCCTGAGTGCAGTTTTGGTTCCTTAGTCTGAACTAGACTCCTCCCCGACCACTAGTACATACTTGTAGGTTGTATGTATGGTGTTTTATGGCATGTAATATCGTGATTCTATTCTATTACCTACGTATGCGTATTATGCATAATATTGAGAAATGATAATTCAATTATTTTTGAATACTTGTTATGCATATGGATGGAATACAATTATATGTGAAGAATCATGATTGATTACTATGACCCACTGTTTTGGTTAAACATTCGGGATTGTTTGTATTGTGTGATTGACGCTTGCTATGCGTGTGTATGCTTGAATCGAAACGGGTCGGGGGCTAGGTTGAGTTATGACTCGGGCTTTGTGATCAATGAGTCGTCCCGGGCTTTGTGATCAATGGGACAGCCTTGATCGTGGATCAATGGGCTCACACCTGAGCTACCGTTGCAGTGTGCTTGTGAGGGTCTGGAGGCTTTCCCACTTGGTGTTAACACACTTGCGTGCTCGGTATGGTGGGGTTATGTAACCATGTAGGTTAACACATAATCGGTAACTCACCTCTAGTGAATTCAAGTAGACTAAGCACTAGGCTTTCGCCCGATGGGCTCATGTGTTATGATGGCGTGTTGTACTTGATGTTAACACACGTGCCTAAAGGTGGCTATTGGGACAATGACGCACTTTCGGCTAAGGTCATCTCGCGGCCAATTAGGCTTGTGCGAACCCATTTAACCATTCTTGCAGTGTGCTTGTACAAGTATCTTGACAATAGACATGGGTGTAACTCATCGAGGGTGTGTTCTATAACCTAGTCGAGGCGTTAACGCGTTTCTGGATTCCCCGTACATGGGTATGGGTTTGCATACTTGTTTGGTTTATACAATTGTGTATTTGTGGTATGATGAGTCCAATGGTGGACAAATCTTTGTTTGCTCCGTACTTGTACCGGATGTGAGGACAAACCCCGAATCAACGGTGGATTCGTTTTACTATGCATGTACCCTTTAGATCCGAGTGAACCCATAGGATAGGCGGACTCACTGAGATTTAGTAATCTCATCCCATTCCAATTCTATTTTTTTTCCAGGTGGATCGAGGCAAGATCGCGGTAAAGGCAAGATGGACTAGCCCTATAGCGTTTCTTGATGGATACTTATCTTTTGTTCCGTTTCGTGCTTATCTTAGTTTTTGTTTTGGATGATGTACTAGCTTATGCGGTGTATTATTTTGGCCATGATACATTCGGCTTTTGTACCTTGTACTGATGATGCACTTTCCTTTCCGCTGCGATATTATGTTATGTTGTCTTTATGTACCATTATTAGCATTACATGCATATTATTCTAGACATATATGTGTGGGGTGTTACAAATATTATTATTATCATTATTTTTGTAAAATGGTAGTTGAACATTTTATTATTATTACTACTAATCTATAAAATAGAAAAGTATTTTAAAATTTATAATATTTAATGATAATATGAGTTACAATATTTAAAATATTGAATTGTATAAAAAAATATAATTTTATAAAATATTTATTATTATTATTATTATTATTATTATTATTATTATTACTATAGTTTTTTTAAAAGTGCTATATGAATTTTATATTACTAATTTCTTTAAAAATAATAATTTAAAAAATTTTAATATTCAATAATAATAGAAGTTATAATGGTATTAAAATGCTTTTATTATGTGAATTGAGATTTAAATTTTAAAAACTAATTAAAAATAATAATTTGAAAAAAATTTTGGTTACATAATAAATTGTATAAAATATAATATTATTTAAAATATAGAGATATAATTATATTATTTTTTATTTTTATTCTTGTTATTATTGCTATTATTATTATTAGTAATTATTAATAATTAATATAGTGTCAATATAATATATTTGATGATTATATATATATGAATATAATATATTTGTTGACATTGCATCATATAGAAATAAAAATGGATAATTTTTTATTATTATTATTTATTTTATTTCTTCTTGATTATAAATTATTTATAAAAAATATTTATATATATATATATATATATATATATATATATATATATATATATACATACATACATATTTATTATTTTCATATTTATTTATTTCTTCTTAATTAATATATATTAAAATTGTATTCAGATTTTTTTTTATATTTTCTACTATTGCAAAATAGATAAGTAATTATAATTTTTATAAATAATAAAATTTTTAATCATAGTAGCTGAATATTATATTATATATTATTTATTTTTATTATTATTTTAATTATAATTATTTTATTATTTATTATTAGATGAATATTATATCATAATTTATTATTAATATTATTATTACTTTGTTTATTATTATTCTTATTATGATTATTATTTTAATTATTATTATTATTATTTTAATTATTTTAATTATAATTATTAAGTTTATTATTATTAATATCATTATCCTTATTATTATTATTATTTTGTTTATTATTATTGTTATTATTATTTTTTATTTTATTTCTTCTTGATTATAAATTATTTAAACAAAATATTTATTAGTTATAATTGATTATTTGTTGACTATATATTTTTTAGAAATAAGATATTTTTTAATGTAGAGATATCGCAATTAATAATGAATATTAAAAATCACTCATTTTAAAAAATAATCAATATTATTATTATTAGCTAGATATTAAATTATTATTATTATTATAAATTATTAATAGTGATGGTTTAATATTATATTATTATTATTATTATTATTTATTTTAATATAGGGTTTGTACTTAGAATAGTTACAACATGATTGGTCTATATTATGCTAGAACCTCAAAATGTTATTCTAAAAATGTTTATAAATAATGACAATTTTAATTAATATTGAAAATTCTACGAGGTTAACTAATCAACATTAGTGTTATATTAGAATGACACGTCATCATTAGATTTAGGGTTGTTACCAAAGGTTGTCATCATGACAACATTGGATTTATAGTAAGTAGATTATAAATTATGTTAGATCCTCAAAATTTTATTCTAAGAATATTTATAAATAATGACAATTTTAATTAATATTGAAAATTCTATGAGGTTGACACATCAACATTAGTGTTATATTAGAATGACACGTCATCATTAGGTTTAGGGTTGTTACCAAAAGTTGTCATCATGACAATCTTGAATTTATAGTAAGTAAATTATAGATTATGTTAGAACCTCAAAATGTTATTCTAAGAATGTTTATAAATAATGACAATTTTAATTAATATTGAAAATTCTATGAGGTTGACACATCAGCATTAGTGTTATATTAGAATGACACGCCATCATTAGATTTAGGGTTGTTACCAAAGGTTGTCATCATGACAACCTTAGATTTATAGTAAGTAGATGACATTATTTAAAGAAATTGATATAATTTATAAAGAATTCAATAATACAATGAAAGAAATAAATAAAAATATTATTTTATTAATAAAAAATACTAATAAAATTACAGATTATACATTTCATAAAATAAAAAATGGCTGTAATAAAATAAGTAATATACAAAATACCCTCGATGATATTAATAGCGTTAAGGAAATTAATGAACATATAAATATTCAGAAAATTAGGGAAATTCCAATCAATTAGAAACTCTATTAAATCATGAAGAAAATAATATAAGTATAACAATAAACGATTTAAAAGAAACATTAGTTAGGTCAAAAGAATGAACCCAATTAGATAAAATAGTAAAACTAGAACCTAAAACGATATCTATGTTAATAAATCTATCATCTGGAGGACATAAAAATAGAATACATGAAAGCATTAAGAAGATATGATGATATTGAAAAAATTAGACAATTAATGGAACAACTACAAATAATAGAAGAAGAAAATAAACAAGTAGAAAAAATTTTAAAAAATAGAAGCTAAGGAAGAAATTAGGATCTTCATGGTTATTGCTGTATTTTTTTTTCAAAACTTGGTTATCTAAAAAATATTTCTCGAAATTAGGATCTAAATCAGATATAGATGAAATATTTATGCAAAAGGAGAATCAAGTAATTCTAAACAAAAAAGAAAACTAGAAGAGTATTGGAATCCTCATAGTTGTTGAGAAAACTATGAAAATGAAACTATGATTCGTAGCGGTTATTATACAAAGGTTGGTGGAAAATAGTGGACAAAAGTTTTAGAGAAATTAAACCCCACTATGAAATTCATCCTCAAAAATTAGAACGTAAATACCACAATGAGTAATCTTGGATGTAGAGCGCCGAAATGCATTGATAATTAAAACATACGGATGATTCACTACTTCAAAAAAACACATCTAACCTCGGACTCGAAATGCATTTAATCTCAGCTACAGAAGCGAAGTAATGAAGGACGTCATGAAAAGTTACCACGTTACCCCTTAGATTTTTAACAACCGAGGGGTAAAGTTATGTGCACATGGGTTCGATCCCCAACATTTGTATTTTTATTATTTTCAAAACTAATGCATCATACCTCTCGGTTTATCAATAAAACTGAGGGGTAACATATTTTTTTTTAACTCGTTACATTGTTTGCACATAAGATTAATAAATTAATTTGTTTACAAACTACATTGTTTAACTAGAATATTATGTTGTTTACATAGAATATTAAAGTAAAAATTAATTTTTCAGTGAAAACAAAATGCTGGATCTTCGAATCATTGATATTTGCGATAGATCAAAATGTTGGATGCTTGCATTTGTTTCTGGTATAAAGCAAAAAAGGGTTAGATAAAGAAATGGCTTTTCGCTCAAATAAATATTTAAGAAAACAAAGCTTGAACCTAAATAATTTTCTGCTCTTGCAATCTGGCATAGAGTACTTTTTTAAGCGTCTATAGGTTTTAACCACTTCATGTTTTATTTAGGTTAAAAATGTTAATATTTAACTTTTACAATGGATGTCTCTTAAGTTTTCACGTGGATCACTAATAGAAGTGTCTCTAGCGTTGATACTCATGAAATGGACGACACAAATTTGTTTAAGGACGATAATCAATATTCTAATTATTATGCCAAAATTATTCCTTCGGTTTCTCAAAAAACTGAGGTAAAACGAGTATAATTTTTTGTTGTATAAGTCTTTCGGTTAGGTCCATGAATCTATGTATAATTGGATTATGATTTTAGGCTTTTTTGTTGGGTATTTGCTATTTAAATATGTATCTCTTATATGCTTGCAGGTGTGACAATCTTATAGCTTAGACCAACAAGGCATAACATAGGGTTTTGGCTATTCTCAAGCGAAACCTTAGAAAGGCAAGGTTTTTTTGGGAAATCTTTGAAGTTATCTAAGGGAAATGGGGAATTGGGAAACACTTATTTACACCATAGATTTGGATTATTCAGATATTGAAGGTTGAAGAGGTTGAAAAACACTTGGTTAGAAAATAGGGTTAATTTTTTGGGCGCCTTCAGGGTTGTTCTTGGGAATATGAAGGCAAAGGCTATTTTCTTGTAACTCATCTGTAATCTCTTGTAACAACTTTATGATTATAGTGAATTGGAGAGTTGTTATCTCCCCCAGAGTAGATCGTTTGATCAAACTGGGTAAATTAACATTCATCTTTTTCTCGCCTTATTCTGTTATATTATGTGTGTAGGAATTATTATTGTTGTAGATCATTTATTTTGGTTGCTACTATTCTTTGCCTTATAAATTGATATTGAATTTTGTCGTAATTCACAACAAGTGGTGCGGTGAGCATGGAGCAAAGAGGTACTGTTTACAAGTGAGCACCATGGTTAGATGAGAGATCAAATTTTTTTCCGATAACAACGACTACGGGTAGTGGAAAATTAAGATGCAAGCAATTTTAATTCAAGAGAAGTGTATCGATGCTTTGAAGAATGAAGCATTGATGCCTGCATGGCTTACATAGATACAGAAGACCGAAATATTGGATAAGGCTAGGAGTGCCATTATGTTATGCCTCAGGGATAAAGTTCTAAGTGAAGTCTCCAGGGAGAAAACTGCGGTAACTATGTGGGAAAAAATTGAATCATTGTAGATGACAAAGTCTTTGCCTCACAAGTTGTATATGAAACAACAATTCTATTTATTTCGAATGGTGGAGAACAAGTCCATAGTTGAGTAGCCTATAGAATTTCACATGATTATCGATGATCATGAGAATTTTAAAGTGACGATTGGTGATGAGGACGAGGCTTTGCTCCTGTTGAGTTCATTATCCAGATCCTTTGAGCACTTTAAGGATTCCTTCTTTATGGTAGGAAGGTACTATTACTTTAGCTGAAGTCTAGACGGCGGTTACATCAAAAAAAAATTCAAAGTTGAAAGATTTGAAGATTTAAGATAGTGGTGAAGGCTTAAATGTGTCAAGAGGAGGAAGTGAGTGTAAAGGGATGTCCAAATCAAAGAGGTCTGACAAGTCAAAGGTAAAAAAATTTAATTATCAGAAAATCAGTCACTTTAAAAGGGATTTTTCTGAGAGAAAGGTCAATGAAGATAGTTGGGTCAAAGACTTAGGTTTCTCTTATCACATGTGTCCAAGAATACAATACTTTGGAACTTTGAAGATGGTGCAAGGTGGAGTTGTTTTCCTTGGTGATAATAAGGCATGCAAGGTTCATGGTAATTGTACGGTCACATTTAATATATTTGATGACCGTGAACTTCTTATTCACAATGTGAGGTATGTTTTAGAACTCAGGCTAAATTTGTTATCTATAATTAAGTATGTTTGATGATCTAGGATATTGCACTAGAGTTGAACATGAAGTGTTGAAGATTTTGCATGATAACAAAATATGTGGTCTATATATTTTAGAAGATTCAAATGTTGTTATTCATTCATTGTTAACTAGTGGGGGCTTTCATGACAAGGAAGAACTATGGAATTTGAGTTAAAGGGGTTATGAATGTATTGAAAAAGTTTCAGAGAAGTATAATGCATTTTGCATAAATCAATGAATAGAAATGCAAGTTACTGCGAAAATCAGACGAAAAGGCAAAAAATTGAAATATGGGGGGAAAAATCAGCCAGTGAACAGTGTCGTCCATACAGATGAATAGTGTCGTCCGTATAGATAAATAGTTTTATTCGTACGGTGAATAGTACTATTCGTACGTTGAATAGAGATTTTGGGTTTTCGGACTTTTACGACAATTTCTCGTTTTGCATGTTTTGGGCTCTTTCAGTCCGATCCATGAATCCATGTATAATTGGATTGTAATTTTGGGCTTTGTTTGTTGGGTATTTGTTATTATAAATATGTATCTCTTATATTCTGGCAAGTGAGACAATCTTAGAGCTTACAGCAACAAGGGAGAGCAAGGGTTGAAAGACATAGCATAGGATTTTGGCTATTCTCAAGGGAAATCTTAGAAAGGCAAGGGTTTTTTGGGAAACCTTTGGGGTTATTCAAGGGAATTGGGGAATTTCGAAACACTTGTTTACACCTTAGATTTGAATTTTCATTGAAGGTTGAAGAGGTTAGAAAACACTTGGGTAGAAAATAAGGATAATTTTTGGGCGCCTTCAGGGTTGTTCTTGGGAACGTAAAGGCAAAGGCTATTTTCTTGTAACTCATCTATAATCTCTCGTAACAAAATTTTGAATATAGTGAATTGGAGAGCTGTTCTCTCCCCCAGAGAGTAGATCGTTTGATCAAACTAGGTAAACAAACCTTCGTCTTTTTCTCGCCTTATTCTGTTATACTATCTGTGTCTAAATTATTATTGTTGTAGACCATTTATTTGAGTTACTACTATTCTTTGCCTTACAAATTAATATCAAATTTTGTCGTAATTCACAACAAGATTAACAACTGTTTTTTGTATTACATTGTTTACATAGAATATGAAAGTACATTGTTTACAACAAATCTTTGGTGATATTCAAATTTGATGCATATCCTTTGTTCCCCCGAAAAAATCCCATACCTTATCCAACTAATAATTTTTATTTTCTGCACTTGCAATCCATCCAAGAGATCTGTTTCCCAAGTAGCAACTCATTAAATGGACGGTGGTAAATATTTCCTCTCTTTTGGGCGGCTACATATAGGTTAGTATTATGATACAATTTGTTTAACAAAAGTTTTATTATTAAATCTGAATATTAAACCTGTCGATTTTATGACAAAAACCAAGGTGAATAATTTTTTTGTTATTTAAAATTACATTGTTTACACATAATATTAAAATAAATTATTTACAAAAATATTTGCTCTTATTACAGAATATCTCCACTGATATTCATCTCCCGATAAGTTATTTGTTCCAATAATAGAAATTTTTTTCAAAGGTTAAGCTCTTTTCTTTGTTTAACTTTTCAAATATTATGCATCCTTTTTTGTTTACATTTTAAACAAGAATGATTTTTTGCATTTGCAATCTATCAACTGATTACTTTTCAAAGGTTGATCTCTCTTCTTTAACTGAGGGTTGTTCAAAAAATACAACAACAACATTATGTGAGATAAATTGTAAGGGCCGAAAAAATATTTTGTTCAAGATAGAAGAATATTGAATATTTTTTCTGTCTTACAATCCATCCAAAAGAATGATGCGTACTAGTTTAGGGCGGCAACATATATAAGTTAGGATCATGGTAAAAAAAATTTAACGAGTGCTTTTATAGTAAAAATTGATTATGTTATCCCTCAGTTTATAAGAAAACCGAAGTGATAGATCATTTAGTATTTACTTATAAACAAATAAAAACATAAACTGCAAGAGATGGGATTCGAAACATGTATTGATCTTTTCCCCTCGGTTTTATAAAAAACTAAGGGAATATGTTGTTTATATATATATATATATATATATATATATATATATATATATATATATATATATATATATATATATATATATATATATATATATATATATATATATATATATATATATGTATGTATGTATGTATGGTTGACAACATTGAGAAAATTTATTCTTAATCATATTACAATGTTGTTTAAAATAAAGTCTTTTGTATGATTACTGCAACACACAAAGAATTTATGAATGGTAAAAAATTGAAAAAGAATATAATACATGTTACTTCAGTCTTATTCAATATTATTGTTTTTTTTGGCAATAGAAGTAATTTATAATCTTTTTTTAGATACCGAGGGTAAAAGTACCCATTTAATTGTATTATTTATTTGAAAAGAAAAACTTTTTACCTCGGTTTTTCGTCATAACCGAAGATAAAATAAGTGTGTTTATTGAGTTTCTTTGTCGTTCTTAAACAAATATTTGTCGTTCATTTAGTGAGTATCAATGCTCAAGACACTTCTACCACATTAATCTATGAGAAACATTAGTGATTCACGTGAAATCAAAAAATCATTCATTCAAAAGGCTAATGCCACATTATATTTTTGAATCACAAACATTATGAATTTCATACATTGATAATGAAAGCATTTGTCATGATAACATTGAAACTTAAAGAAACTTGAAAAAGTTCTCTATGACGGATTGGTAGAGATGAAAAATATTTTGGTTCAAGATTGATTTTCTTACATAATCTCCTATCATATAACTGAATATTTATTTTGTTTATCTAACCCTTTTTTTATACCTTAAACAAAAGCATGCAATATCTATCATTTCATCATCCCCAAGATTCATTGAAACAAGGATCCAACATGTAATCTTCACTGACAGTGATGATGATGAATCCTACTCAAAATTTGTTATATATTTTAAGTTGTAAATTGAAACCAAAACAATCTAAAACAAGAAACTTTCTATATTAATCGAGGGGTAAAGTAACACCTTTAAATAAAACAAATTGGTAGTTGTTGGGGAGCAAATCCACTACAAGTACAATCTTTTTTCGAAGGAGTTAAAACAAAGATGTAAAATAACACACTTTTTATGATGTCCTTCGTTACCTTACCTGTGAAACTGAGGTTATACTTCATATCCAACCAAAGTTAAATGTATTTTTCCTTGTAGTGAATGTTTGATGTTAGTTAGTGAAGTATGGATGTAACTTAGAAATATTAGTTGTTGTTTTTATTGTTATTATTGTGAGAAACATTAAGATTGAACAACATTAAACATTTTTAAAAAGCATGTATTGAGATGATACTATATTAACGAATCAACATTCGATCAAAACCTTTCTTTCCTCTTGCAATCCATCATGGTAAATAATTTTGTACTTGTTGGTTTCTCCTCAGCGAAGAAACCAATCGAGGTGAAAAGTAGGGGATTTCACCTAGGTGGGAAAACCAAGGGACGAAAAAAGTAGCAAACTTTACATTTCACACTTCGTTACCTCGCCTACAAAACAAAGGTAAAAGTCATGTTTTCAATGAAATCCTTTAGTTGGAACTAGTCATTTGTATTATGGTCATCACTTTTGTTGAAACAATAGTATTTAGATTAATCTAGGCCCGACCATTCCCGAACCTTCTTTAAAAATTCTCCTCTTTCCTGAACTATCTAATGACACGCTATTGAAAATTACTCTCCCCATATGTGTTTAGAAGCGTGTAATCGTGTTATCTAGACGGGGGAGACACTCTTAGGCTTTGTTTGCGAGTTAGGAGGGAAAGGGAGAGGAGGGCATCGAAAAATAGAAAAGATTAGGTGAAAAGAATTGAAAGATTGGGTAGGAGGATCTGATTTTATTCATAACATAAAAAAAAACCCATAATATGGGAGAACTAAAAAATTATAGTGAATGGGGATTTTGAAGAGTTTTGGAGGGATTATATAAATTTTCCAAATATCTTTTACGTTGTTATAGTATTTTGAAAATTAAAAATATAATTATGGTAATGACTTTTTTATCATTCTAATCAAAAATCACTTTTTCAAAAAATGTCAAATATTTTCTTATATTTTTTTCAAATTTCATTTTCAAAATCCCTTCCCTCCTCTCCCCTCGAAACTCGCAAACAAAGCCTTAAACTTTATTTACGGAGGAGAGAGGAGGAGAAGACAAGTACTCCTTTTATCAAGTTCATGTACTCTGATCGCCAACCTAATGTACTATATATCCTATTGAGATGGCAATATATATTAAACAATTTGTAAAAGAAAATGATGTTGAATTTTCATTACATATTAATCATAAAGGAAAATGTGAATAAAAGAATCTTTATTATGAAATACAACAAATAGTTGCATGGGTAAGCTTTTAAAATTTAAACATTTAGAGAAAGTAAGATTATATTATATTAGTAAGGTTGATTGGTAGTATATTATGAACAACTTTTCGTGTATACACTTTTCTTGCTTAGGGTTGAATTGGATCTGGACTTGATGGCTTGGATGGACCACGAAGAATCTGCAACAAAAGGCCATCAAATTCTTTTGAAATCTGATCATCTTGCAAAGGTCTACAATCGAATCCAGTATAATACAAATTCATTTATCCACTGTTAAAACAAAGAAAGCCATATTCTTCATAGATAGCGGATTGTTTAATTTTCAATTTTCTAAATAACTGCAATATAATGTTTTATTCTATATTATAGCCTATTCTAGTTACATCAAAGTTTGAATTGAATAATTTTGTTTTCAATTAACACATTTTTCGATCTGTTCAATTGATCCCATTTGGTGTCTTATTCGTGAATGGGTGTGGAAATTCATCCTAAAGGTTGCAATGTTATGTTCTATTTAAATATTAAAAAAAAAAAAAAAATACTTGAATTTGACTGATGAATGAGATCTTTGATATACATATATTAGCAACACAATTCCTCTCATATTATTAATGAAATTGTATATGAGATATAAATATATCTTAAAAATTAATTTAATTTCATTTGTCATAACTTTAAATTAAAGTTATATATTTGACATTTAGAATGATTCTATTGAGACTAGAAATCACCAAAGTGACATTTCTTTTATAGATTTGATCATGAGAAATGTTGAATGTTAGTAGTGTGTATGTTTATATATATGTGAGTATTAATTGGCCCAAAGGAAAATTGATATTTGACATGATTATATACACACTTGTAATGATAAACCTGTGATAATTTTAAGGCTTCACATATGAATGATAAATCAATCCAAAGAGGGGTTTATTATTTGACATGTTTTATTATTAATGTTGGATCGTTATAACAAGAGTATCGCTAGCAATTAATATTATTGTCCAAAGACTTGATATTGATGGTGCACTAGATATCTTGAGATGAGTTATGACATTAATTGAGCATATATTATTTAAGTTTATTTATGATTTATTTCAAATTATTTGTTTTAGTTTTTAATGGTGCCAATTTTAAGGACCGGAAGGAAAACATTCTAATTGTTTTTTGGCTGCATGGATCTTGACCTTGCATTAATGATAAATCGGCCCCTTCTCCTAAAGACTTTAGTACCTTTAATGAAAGGAAAATTATGAGAAATGGGATCGCTCTAATCGCATGAGTTTTATGTTCATAAAGTACGGTGTTCCAGAGGCATTCAAGGATACTATATCTAAAGAAATAACAAATGCTAAAGACTTCCTTGCAGAAATTGAAAAATGCTTTGCTAAAGGCAATAAAGTGAAAACAAGCACACTTCTTCAAAGCTTGGTTTCTATAAAGTATAGAGGCAAAGGAAACATAAGAAAGTATATTATGGAAATGTCTAATATTGCTTCCAACAAACCTAAGGCACAAAATCTTGAGTTGTCGGGTGACTTACTCGTGCATTTGGTGTTAATATCTCTTCCTGCACAATTTGGTCAATTTAAGATAAACTATAATTGGCAAAAGGAGAGAGTACAAAGTGGACAAATTTTTATAGAACATTTAAGGACAAACTCCATGATAGCGGACCCTATGACAAAGGGGCTTCCACCCAAGGTCTTTCATGAGCAAACTGCTCACATGGGTGTTATAGAATTAGAGGATTCTTTGGTTTAGTGGGAGTTAGTCATTGTTATCAATTATGTTCTATGTTTGATAGTATATTCATATTACGTTCTGATCAGAAATAAAGTTTAGTTCTTCAGTTTATTGCACTTTGTATGATAATATGGATTTCATTAAAGTAAGGTGGACCAGTTGAAAATTGACATGTATTGATCACCTTCATGTGATTTTCATGCTGCACATTTCATGATTAATCTATGTCATTTAGTTGTGTTTATATTTGTGATCATTGATGGGTTTAATTATGACTGATATAATGAAAACCGCTTTGGTCCTATATATTGATGTAATTAATGGACGAGATGAGGATATGTCCAATGTTTATAATGGAAAATTTTGAGCTCATAAAGTCTAACACATTTATAAGGATACATATATGACCAGTGGGAGATTGTTAGAATTTTTTGGGGTCATACATGTAATAAATTAATGTGTTAGGACCATTATTTAATTAGCCAAATTAAAGTGATCTATTTAATGTAAAATTTATGGCTAAGGATGTAATTGTCATGAAAAATATTGTGTAGATACCAAAAGTCTTATTTCTATTATTTGTGATGGGTAAAATTGGAATAAGAAAACTTGAATAATCATGACCCTTCATGAAAGGGCATGAGATTCTAAACTTGAATAGGCATGACTCTTCATGAAAGGGCATGTAATTCATATAAATAAGGGGTTATGGTCCCCAATTGTAGACACGACACTAGAAAAATATCATAGAATATTTATTCTCTTTATCCCATTGAAAGAGAAACTAAGGAATTAAGGAATCTACAAATGGAAGGTCATTTTCCTATCAAGATCATCTTCTTCTCATTAAAAATTCATGAATTTTAAAGGTACGCTTCCGCTTTATATTTCATCATGAATTGAGTATGGGTTCATAATAAAGTCTTGATTAATTAAGAAAAATTTCCAACACCTTCTGCTTTTGCCTCTATTGATATTTAACAAGGATACGTACAAGTTTATTAATTTGCTAATAGGTGCTGAGATTTGAAAGTGGGAGTTATGTGTTTTGGAACAAGAAGACATGCACATATATATAGAGACTATGTTGCTAGCTTTCCTTCGCATGAAGGGATGAATTTTGAAATTCTTTAAATTTGACTGAGTATTAATTCATATGGTTTAAAACTTGAAGGTTGAAACAATCAAACTTGTTAATTGGGCACAAATACTAAACATGAAAACGAGTATGGTCAAATAAGTAATTAAACATTCAATATGATGTATTGCAATACCAAGTAAAAGTGATATATATCAAGGACAGATTCTTGTTCAATGTGCAGGACATTTGAAAACAAAAACCCTAATTTTCTTGATTTGAAGTCAAATTGCATTGTCAATGTCATTATCAATCTTATAATAATCCATTCATATTGGAATCACGCAAATCTAGCACCACTAGTCCACTAACATGGAGTGTTTGTATACAGATTTAGATACGATCCACACAATTTTACCCCTCACTCTTTATGATGTGTCTACTTTTTCTTTCTCTAAAAGTTATTGTAATTTTAAAATTTAATATAATTTTTTAATAATTTTTTTATATTTTATTTCTAATATATAGTTATTTATTCAAATTTTTTTATTTAGTTACATCAATAAATATATTTTTTATGAGTCTAAAAAATAATACTTCACTAATGTTGGAAGTAATTCATATTCAGAAGTTATTGTTAGAGTCAGAAGTTTTTGAGGTGATTACTCAGAAGCAGTGTTGCTTAGAAGCAAAAGCTTATGAGGTGAATGTTTCAGAAGTGTGTTTAGCTTATGGAGTTTAGTTTGTTTTGTTTGCTTAGCTATTAAGTTTATGATGCCTACGTGGCAATTTAAGGGAAATTTAGTATTTTTAGTATGTGGTTTATGTAGCTCTAGTTTTCTGTGTATAAATAGACTAGTAGTAGTTGTCATTTAAACCTAATCATTTAACAGCTTTTGTAGCCTTAATTATAGAGAATATAATATTCCTTTTGCTTTCTTTCATCATCTTGTGCACTAACAATTGGTATCAGAGTTCTGGTTCGGATCCACGAAGAAACACGAGTGAAACGTTGAGGCATTGTGTGATTGATTTTGGTTCTTGTATTCGTGTTGAATCTTGAACAAAATTGGAACAGAATCATATTTTCTGATTCTGCGGGATTGGGAAACACTGTGTTTGTTTGGTGGGATCTGAGTGACTTGCACAAGGTTTAAATGAGTGGAAGTAATTTGAATACAAAACTTCTAGTGCTTGATGGAAAGAATTGGAATAGGTGGATGATTCAAATACGTGTGTTGTTCGGTGCTCAAGATATTCTTGAGCTTGTTACCGAAGATTATGTTCCGGTTGCAGCGGATGCGACGGAGAAACAAAGAGAAACACATAGAGAAGAAAGGATGAAAGATCAAAAGGTGTTGTTCTACATCGATCAGTGTGTAGATGTGAACGTGTTTGAGAAGATTGTTGATTCATCGACGCCGAATGCTGCGTAGGATACTGTAGCGGGGAAAATCTGATATCGAAGCCATGAAATTGACTCGAATCAATATTCCGTTTGAAATCGCCACCGCGCTTTATTTTTTCAAAGGAAAAGGGAAAAGAACGTAAAACCCAAAGTTTTGTTTTTTTAAAACAAGAAATAGATCTCAGGTACGGGTGTTGATTATATGAGGGGAAGGTTTAAAGCACCCCTCATATCCGTGGTACTCCACGGGAACCTTTTTGAAAATCTGTGTGTGTGTGCTAAAAAAAGAGTTTGTTTTATTTTTAAAATAAGCTCGGCAAAGCGTTTAGCTTTGGGCCTACATACCTCCTCGGTGCAATGGAGAAGTCAGAGCTAATGTAGTTCCGCTTTTTTGGGAAAACATTTTTAAAAACGAATAAACATTTTATCGTCGTCGGAGAGAAATACTCAGCCATTGATCTTGAGCATGAGAACAAACGAGTTCTTTGCATCGCAAATGAAAGAAGGGCTCCAACTCGGATAAAATCGACGAGTATGCCACTAGCTCTCTCACGCGGAAAAGATCTCATTATATCAATCAATTTCAAAATCGTGGGGTATAACCACTCGTTTCGACGATTAACGGTGTCTAAACTTTTGAAGAAAAGCCACTAAGGGCGAAAGATATTTTTAAAGAAAAAGTTTTGAAAAGATTGCAAACATAAGAATATTTTGGAAAAAGGGAGAAGATTTTGAAAATCTAAGAAGTGGGAGGAGATGAAGAGGCTAACCTAGTGCATAAAATAAAAGCTAAGGAAAGAAACGGTCTAACCAAATAAGAAGCCAACACTTGACATTAAGAGTCAATGTAGTTTTCCCATCCTTTGGATTTATCAATACCAACACATTAACACTTGGGGATCCAGATGAACTTATTGTCTTAGCACCACTTTTCATTAAGCACATTAAGATTCTGACGAAAATCGGGCAGAGTAACGGCTGTTTTCGGGTAAAATCCTTATCTCAATGCCTTGGAATTAACCATCAAGGGCTTTCAAGGAAATACCTGCACATACAAACAGACAACAATCCAATGCCAGACAGACAGAATAACAGCAGAGTAACAACAAAATAAAAGTCCAGAGGCACTAGGTCCATAAGTCCGAATCTCCAAAATGCTAGGGATAGTAACCAATAGTCCAAAGAGAGCCTTATGTGTTTTTTAGATTTTGGTTGTTTATTAGTGTTTTAGCAAAAAAGTAAAGTATGGTCCAAGTGGACAAAAGGAAAATAGCGGAAGCATTAACATATGTCCAAGTGGACAAAGGGAAAATAGCGGAATTATAAACGTCCAAATGGACAAAGAGAAAATGGCGGAAAGTAAATATGATGAAATGATAAAATAAAGCGATAAGGCGAGAAATATAAAGGGCGGTATAATAAATGGCGGAAATTAAAGTTAGTGGTTATATGTTAAAGATAACCATCTTGAAACTTGTCAAGTATGTTATCAAAGTTAGTAATGAAGATCGATGGTGAGTGAATGATGTACTCGGATTTAAATTCAATGGAGGTTTATCAGAAGCTTGATAAAAATCATAGCGACTACACGATAAATACCTCCACAAGTCTTAAATCACCGCATACAATTCTCTTCCATATTTGATCTTTTATCGAGTCGGGACAAATGTAGGAGAACTCTCCATGTATCAAGATCATCAATCAAAAGAAATAAAAAGGAGAAGAAGAAATGATCTAGCCTTTATCAAGAATCCATAGAATTCTCAAGATATTAAGACTTTCATCGATCAAAAGAAAGTAAGATGAAAAGATAAGAATGAAAACAAATTGATCTAGTCTTCATCAAGAATCCATAGAATTCTCAAGATATTAAGACTTTCATCGATCAAAAGAAAAATAAGATGAAAATAAGAATGAAAACACAAAAGATAATCAACTCACACTATCATTAATATCATTCATCTAATATTATGGATTAGGTTATTTCAAACCTATCAACATCCTAGATCCAATGATATTAATGAAGTGGAGGAAGTAGGAAACCAAAACAAGCATAAAAAAGGCAAAAAACCACATTCTGCCAGCAGGAAATCGATTTCATGCAGGGGGAAATCGATTTCCATAGTGCAGTTTTCAAAAAAAACAGGTTACGTTCAGCAGGAAATCGATTTCAGCCTTAAGGAAATCGATTTCCTCAGTGTAAAATCCAGCAAAAACAGCATTTAGAAGCATAAGACTTGACTTGAACAAATATACAAACACCTTATGATCAAACATCAATTGGAGCACGAATTTTCCATCAAATCACCATCAAATAGCACCAATATAGCATCAAAGATGCATCACACACAAGCAACAAGGATCTACATCATGATATACTAAAAGGATGAAGAAAATTTACCAAATCTTGAACAAAACTTGGATCTACTTCAAGAATCACCAATACAAATCTTGATCTCTCAACAATTGAAGAAAAAAGAGTGAAATGGATGGTGGCTTAGCTCAAAGTTTGTGAGGTTCAAGATGTGACTCACAAACTTTATGAAAGAAAAAAAGCTTTGGTGAATTTGGTAGGGATGAGGAGAGAAATTGCAAGGGATTTTTTGGCTCTCAAAGCTTGAGAAGTGAGAGAGTAGAGGGCTCTATTTATAGGATGAGAGCAAGAGTAGTGGTAGTTTGGTCTTTTTGCATTTGGTAATTAGCTTGTGTTTAATTGGTGATTAAAGTGGTATTTAAATGGTAAGAAATGGTAAAATGAGGTTTAAGTGGGTTTAATGAAGAGAATTATTTTGATGAGGTGGAAAATTGGTAGAATGACAAAAATGGTCAAAGAAAATAGGTGCCAAAATCAAATCAAGCTTCCCTCTCTATTTTTTTGAATTTTGCCTTAAGGAAATCGATTTCCCCAGGAGTGAAATCGATTTCACTCTGTTCCAGAAGAGAAATTGGCGCAAAATACACTAGGGAAATCGATTTACCCAGGAGGAAAATCGATTTCATGTTGTCCAGAATGTGATTTTGTTGAAGATTGCTGCAGGGAAATCGATTTACCCAGTAGGGAAATCGATTTCATCAGTCAAAAACTTGAAAAATGCCTTGTTTATTGCATGTCTTGGCTTGGTACCTACAAAACAAAAGCCTACAAAGAAACAAAGCAATATTTTTGGTATTTGGGTTAGTATAATATGCATACAAGATAAACAATCATTGGTGCTTGATGGTCCCTCTCATTGATGAGGCGAGTGCAACACCATAAACAAAACTTCCAAGTGAAGCTCTTGATTAGTGATTGAGATATGAATGATATAGGATCTTAGGGTCAAAAATTGGGGTATGACAGATGCCCCTATTTAAGTTTCTTCGATTTGGAAATACGATGATTGGAAATCTTCGTTTTGATAATATCGAAGAGACTTAAATATATAAAACACAATTTTTGATCCTAAGATGCAATGCAATGTTAATGAATGCATGTGATAATAATAAAGCATGACAACACTAGGCAGTAACAGGTGATCTGCTGGGGAAAACAAATGTCTTGCTATAACTCCGCTGGGGAAACAAACGTCTTAGAAACTCCACTGGGGAAGGCAAGACTTTGTTGGAGAGACGGAACTTTAGTGGGAAAAGAAACTTCTCTGGGGAAAACACTTCGCGTCAGAGAGGTTATAGCATCCTCTTTCAGTGGGGATGAGAAAAGGGGATCATCCTCTTTCATTGGGGATGAGAAAATATGCATCCTGAATCAGAATGCCAATCTTCTGTTAACAGAAAACACACCATCGTACCATTGATGATATGAAGAGATGTACCGCCGTACCACTGACGATAAGATTTTGATTTGTGGACCATCCTCTTACTCAATAGTTGAAGGTAGAAGAAAATCGAATCACCGTCTCAATAGTTGACGATAAGCTACCAACTCAATGGTTGAAGGTAGAAGAAGATCGAATTACCGCCTCAATGGTTGACGATAAGCTACCAACTCAATAGTTGAAGGTAGAAGGAAATTGAATTACCGCCTGAATAGTTGACGATAAGCTACCAACTCAATGGTTGAAGGTAGAAGAAGATCGAATTACCGCCTGAATAGTTGACGATAAACTACCAACTCAATAGTTGAAGGTAGAAGAAAATTGAATTACCGCCTCAATGGTTGACGATAAGCTACCAACTCAATGGTTGAAGGTAGAAGAAGATCGAATTACCGCCTCAATGATTGACGATAAGCTACCAACTCAATAGTTGAAGGTAGAAGGAAATTGAATTACCGCCTCAATAGTTGACGATAAACTACTGAGAATAATAAGCTGCCGCTAAGAATAGGGATCAACTTCTTCTTTAATCAAGGACATGGCTTGAGAAAAGGAATTGGATGCAAACTGTCACCTCTGATGAAGGGACTTACCATTTGCTGAGCTTCTTCCATTTGGATGCAAACTGTCACTTACACTGAAGAGACTTACCATTTGCTGAGCTTCTTCCACTTGGAATCAAGAAGTTCATAAAGTATGAGAGATTATCACTTGATTGGAAGATAAGATTAATATGTGGAGACATACAAACTTGCTCAAATAAAGAGGCTTGCATTTGTTGTCAACAAAACATGCTAAGGACAGAACCTGCCCCTTGCTTTCAAGTACAAATTCCAACGGAGTGCAATGACAACACTGCCGGGAAATAAGCCTTTCAATATCTGATAAGAACATCAATCACAAATGAATTTTCCATTGTTGAGGAAAGCAGAATCCTCAAGAGATGCAAAATAAATGCCTCCTCAATCTAGGCTTCCCAGCCTAGAGAGGTTCAAAATAGTATTGCAAGAGACCAAAGTTCAACTCCAAGAACAAACTGGATAGAAGCGGTCAAACAAAGCTTTGCACCTTGAGGAATAAACTCAACTGGGGATTAATTCCGTCCTGACAAATGAGCTGAGGAGGAACACTGAAGAAAAATTCTTCCACGAAGAACAAACTCAGTGGGGATTATCAATTTCTGCGAGGAATTTACAGATAATCTTCTTCTTATCAAAAAGGTTGGACAACACATCAAGCTCTATTAGGGGGAATCAGAGAAAATTTCTTTGGAGAAAATCTCCATTCCGAACTTGCAGAGGAAATAAGAAGTTAACATCAAAGCAAACAAGTTAACATGCGGGGGATTTTAGTTCAAAACTCAACACAAGGTGAGAAAGAAAACCCAACAGTCAACCGTTGTCTCAAAACTTCTTGGTAGAAAGTGACATACTCTGGATTGATCATGGCAACAACCTTTGTACTTCAAGATAATGAGGTGATCAAGGTAACTTCTGATTCACAACTTGCCCCAGACTACGTGGTCTATGAAAGGAAACTACCTCAAAAAGGTTCATAGAGATCCTTGGCATCATGAAGACTTGGAATAATCTGCCCCAGATCAACAGATTCTTGGAGAGATTTGTCGAATCTCGACGTAGCTGCCCCAGATTGACTAAACTTGGCACATTCTTTTACTCGACAAAGTCTTCGAGCTTTGCCCCATGATGGTAATCAAACTTGCAAAAGCATTATACTGGGAAAACAACATGCCCCTGGCAATGTTTTAGTTTTCTACTGATGATCAGATGTAAACTTCCTGGATGTCAAACAAATGTTTACAAGCAGAAAAATGTTTATTCTGAGAATGATAATGAAAATGCAACAATTATGTAAGTCTTGAAGTTTTATTGAAAAGATGTCACAAAACCTTGTGAATGAATCACTGGTTAAGGAATGACATTGATTTTTGTATGCATATGATACCAACACAAGTTTTCAGCATAACTGATAGGAGTCAGGAACGCTTTCCTGTTTAAGTATGCTCTCGAAATAAACCCTGCTTCAATTAGGACTTTTGAGGGTTGTAACGTGGCCTGGTTCACGGTTTTCAGAAAAAAAGATTATTAGGCTCAAAGTTTATTTAGCCCACCCCATCTTCGTGATGTTCTCCAGTCCTATGTTCAGTTAACTCAACATGAGTATTCATCTCTCAAAAGGATTTTGTGCCAATAAGGACCTAATGAAGCTTTCTTGGGAGTAGCAGTCACCTCTTTGTCTTCATTTTTGTATTCACACAAATTTGTTCATTTTTGAGGACTTTTGCTTTGTAGTCCTTTCTTTTCACTTTTCACTCTTTTCTCTTTTTTTTTTATTTCCCTAACTTTTGCCTGGACTGATTCTTTTGAATTGGTCGTCCAGCGGGATGCTCTAACTTTTGCCTAAGTCATTTATTTTCAAGTTTCTGACTTAGCGAGCTTTTTTTTTCTTCTTCTTTCTTTTTCCTTTCCCTTTTATTCTTTTGATTTGAACAAATCGTGTGACATTGACTTTGTCTTGACTTGTTGAGAGGGTTGTGACTGCCTCGCTACTTGGCGTATGGAGGATAACCATTGTGGTTTCACATTTCCATGCCTTTTGATGCGCGGGGAATAACCATTGTGGTTTCCCATGATCCATCCTTTGATGTGGATATGACATGCTTGACCTTTGGATGCACAATCCTTTTTGAAATATGAACACTCGGTCCAATCAACTGAACACTACCCTGCCCCAGGTTAAAAATTAGGATTTTTCGTTTAGAAAAGAAACTCCTACTTCAAGGCTCAAAAGGGGTTAACAAGGGATTATCTTCCTTATATCTCCGGTGTTTGGGAATTTGAAACAATGCCTGTACATCATCAGCAGGGTCTTATTCAAAAGCATACAACCAGAAATTTTGCGTTTTCAGATCATCATCCTCCTTCCAATCTTTGCATAAGCAAGAGTTTGGCAAAAGTAATTGGTATCATAATGCATAAAAACAAATAAACATGAGTGAAACGAATGGATTACTTCAAGACAAACATTATCATTGTATTAGCATTAACATTCAAAAATAAACAAGTTTCTACATGCAAACAATGCATTGAAAAACAAGAAATATTACAAATGGAAATCAATAAGAATACTAAAAACTGAGAAAAACTCTCTCCATCTGGGCATATGCTGAACGAAACATCTTTCGAGCTTCAGGCTACCATCAATAGTGATTCAATCATGCTTTGGCAAAGAATTGGCTTGAACATCATAACCAACATCTTGGAAAGTCAAAATACCAGCATGGATTAATCTTTGAACTTCATTTTTTAGAGGCCAACAATTATCTAAGTCATGTCCAGGAGCATTCTGATGAAAAGCACAAGTGACATTAGCATTGTACCACCAAGGAATCTTCTCGGGAATTGGAGGTGGTGACCTTGTCTGAACCAAATTCTTATGAACTAGAGTAGGGAACAATTCTGCGTAAGTCATGGGGATAGGATCAAAATTCCCCTTTTGAAGTTGATTTTGCTCGTTCGGTGGAGAATCTTGTTGACGAGTACTCTGCTGATAATCTGGGATTGTATGAACTGAATTGGATACAGGAATGACATAGGAAACATGCTGATGTTGGTGATAATTGTTTCCTCCCCTGATTCTCTTCTTTGAAAAGTCATTACCAAACTTCTTCACACTACCAGTTGAGTTACCTTCTTCAAACAAACATTCCTTTCGGACATCCTTTTCTAGAAGCGCTTTCATATCCACCTCTCTGTGGAAGTCAGTAGGTGTATGGACTACTATCCCCTTAGGAAAGGATGAGTTCAGAGTTTCAAGAAAGACCTTTGCCATCCTTTCTTCCTTCATAGAAGGATTGATTTGGGCAGTAACTAGAGCCTCAACCAGAGTAGTCAGATGCTTCATACCAGCCTTCAGAGTAACCACCTCTTCACGGAGCTCGAGAATCTCTTGTTTGATACTTTCCATTTCTTCTTAGTAAGAGTGTTGTACTGATGATACCAGGAGAAAGGAAATAAGGCTCTGGAAAACTTCTTTAGAAAGCAGAAACAAATGCAGAATGATGCATGCAATGCAGTAATTTGTTTTTTTATTTTATTTTAATTTTTGAGTTTCAAGGAACTTAAGATATTAACTTGTAAACACTCAAACATTGGGCTAAAGCTTTGAGTAAGTTATCATCAAAATCAATCATCCATTTTGGTGGATTAGAGTTTTCACCCCATCAACACCCAAGATCCATTGAGTTTGATGAAACTTATGATGTTTACAAGGAAAGACGTCTAAGTTCCTTGAAAATCAAAAGAAAAAGAGTTTTCATGGATGCATGAATGCATGATTTATGCATCAACCACAACCAATAGCACGCAAGGTCACATAAGATCATAGTTCAAAGGTTCGACGTCACGAGCATGGAGCCATGGGTCTAACCATCCCACAAGGTATGATCTAAGGAATTTTGTACCTGCCGATCGGGTTCTACAAAGGTTCCTAGAGTTTTCAATCTTCTATCGGATATTACCGGCACGCACAATTGCTCATGGGCGCCAATAATATGCCTAAAAAGACCTCGTCTGAGCGTAGTATCGCATGACAACAAGCTCAAATTGGTACTTGATCTTGTTTCTGCACTACATCCTAAAAAGGCTTAGATGGGTTAAAAGGTTCTAGGCCATTCAGCTTCTACGGACACTCACTATTGAAAGTAATAGCGTTATCACGATGGTTCGTAACAACCTCTACTACCTTCCATGAGGCCTCCACTGATTGGGGTTCCACCATATGACGCTCATGGTAAGGATTGCGCCTGACATGCGACTATTGGTCTTACCACCTCCTATCTCAAGTTACTCACCAAAGTCCGGGTTAGAACTTTATCTCATCACAGAGGAACCATCGAGCACCAAAAAGAAAAAAGAAAATAAACAAAAAAACAAAGCACACAACAATATATACAAATAAAAAACACACAGATAAACAAAAATAGGCTTAACACACTTAAAACTGGATCCCCAGTGAAGTCGCCATTTTTCTGTAGCGGGGAAAATCTGATATCGAAGCCATGAAATTGACTCGAATCAATATTCCGTTTGAAATCGCCACCGCGCTTTATTTTTTCAAAGGAAAAGGGAAAAGAACGTAAAACCCAAAGTTTTGTTTTTTTAAAACAAGAAAGAGATCTCAGGTACGGGTGTTGATTATATGAGGGGAAGGTTTAAAGCACCCCTCATATCCGTGGTACTCCACGGGAACCTTTTTGAAAATCTGTGTGTGTGTGCTAAAAAAAGAGTTTGTTTTATTTTTAAAATAAGCTCGGCAAAGCGTTTAGCTTTGGGCCTACATACCTTCTCGGTGCAATGGAGAAGTCAGAGCTAATGTAGTTCCGCTTTTTTGGGAAAACATTTTTAAAAACGAATAAACACTTTATCGTCGTCAGAGAGAAATACTCAGCCATTGATCTTGAGCATGAGAACAAACGAGTTCTTTGCATCGCAAAGGAAAGAAGGGCTCCAACTCGGATAAAATCGACGAGTATGCCACTAGCTCTCTCACACGGAAAAGATCTCATTATATCAATCAATTTCAAAATCGTGGGGTATAACCACTCGTTTCGACGATTAACGGTGTCTAAACTTTTGAAGAAAATCCACTAAGGGCGAAAGATATTTTTAAAGAAAAAGTTTTGAAAAGATTGCAAACATAAGAATATTTTGGAAAAAGGGAGAAGATTTTGAAAATCTAAGAAGTGGGAGGAGATGAAGAGGCTAACCTAGTGCATAAAATAAAAGCTAAGGAAAGAAACGGTCTAACCAAATAAGAAGCCAACACTTGACATTAAGAGTCAATGTAGTTTTCCCATCCTTTGGATTTATCAATACCAACACATTAACACTTGGGGATCCAGATGAACTTATTGTCTTAGCACCACTTTTCATTAAGCACATTAAGATTCTGACGAAAATCGGGCAGAGTAACGGCTGTTTTCGGGTAAAATCCTTATCTCATGCCTTGGAATTAACCATCAAGGGCTTTCAAGGAAATACCTGCACATACAAACAGACAACAATTAAATGCCAGACAGACAGAATAACAGTAGAGTAACAACAAAATAAAAGTCCAGAGGCACTAGGTCCATAAGTCCGAATCTCTTAAATGCTAGGGATAGTAACCAATAGTCCAAAGAGAGCCTTATGTGTTTTTTAGATTTTGGTTGTTTATTAGTGTTTTAGCAAAAAAGTAAAGTATGGTCCAAGGGGACAAAAGGAAAATAGCGGAAGCATAAACATATGTCCAAGTGGACAAAGGGAAAATAGCGGAATTATAAACGTCCAAATGGACAAAGAGAAAATGGCGGAAAGTAAATATGATGAAATGATAAAATAAAGCGATAAGGCGAGAAATATAAAGAGCGGTATAATAAATGGCGGAAATTAAAGTTAGTGGTTATATGTTAAAGATAACCATCTTGAAACTTGTCAAGTATGTTATCAAAGTTAGTAATGAAGATCGATGGTGAGTGAATGATGTACTCGGATTTAAATTCAATGGAGGTTTATCAGAAGCTTGATAAAAATCATAGCGACTACACGATAAATACCTCCACAAGTCTTAAATCACCGCATACAATTCTCTTCCATATTTGATCTTTTATCGAGTCGGGACAAATGTAGGAGAACTCTCCATGTATCAAGATCATCAATCAAAAGAAATAAGAAGGAGAAGAAGAAATGATCTAGCCTTTATCAAGAATCCATAGAATTCTCAATATATTAAGACTTTCATCGATCAAAAGAAAGTAAGATGAAAAGATAAGAATGAAAACAAATTGATCTAGTCTTCATCAAGAATCCATAGAATTCTCTAGATATTAAGACTTTCATCGATCAAAAGAAAAATAAGATGAAAATAAGAATGAAAACACAAAAGATAATCAACTCACACTATCATTAATATCATTCATCTAATATTATGGATTAGGTCATTTCAAACCTATCAACATCCTAGATCCAATGATATTAATGAAGTGGAGGAAGTAGGAAACCAAAACAAGCATAAAAAAGGCAAAAAACCACATTCTGCCAGCAGGAAATCGATTTCATGCAGGGGAAATCGATTTCCATAGTGCAGTTTTCAAAAAAAAACAGGTTACGTTCAGCAGGAAATCGATTTCAGCCTTAAGGAAATCGATTTCCTCAGTGTAAAATCTAGCAAAAACAGCATTTAGAAGCATAAAACTTGACTTGAACAAATATACAAACACCTTATGATCAAACATCAATTGGAGCACGAATTTTCCATCAAATCACCATCAAATAGCACCAATATAGCATCAAAGATGCATCACACACAAACAACAAGGATCTACATCATGATATACTAAAAGGATGAAGAAAATTTACCAAATCTTGAACAAAACTTGGATCTACTTCAAGAATCACCAACACAAATCTTGATCTCTCAACAATTGAAGAAAAAAGAGTGAAATGGATGGTGGCTTAGCTCAAAGTTTGTGAGGTTCAAGATGTGACTCACAAACTTTATGAAAGAAAAAGAGCTTTGGTGAATTTGGTAGGGATGAGGAGAGAAATTGCAAGGGATTTGTTGGCTCTCAAAGCTTGAGAAATGAGAGAGTAGAGGGCTCTATTTATAGGATGAGAGCAAGAGTAGTGGTAGTTTGGTCTTTTTGCATTTGGTAATTAGCTTGTGTTTAATTGGTGATTAAAGTGGTATTTAAATGGTAAGAAATGGTAAAATGAGGTTTAAGTGGGTTTAATGAAGAGAATTATTTTGATGAGGTGGAAAATTGGTAGAATGACAAAACTGGTCAAAGAAAATAGGTGCCAAAATCAAATCAAGCTTCCCTCTCTATTTTTTTGAATTTTGCCTTAAGGAAATCGATTTCCCCAGGAGTGAAATCGATTTCATTCCAGAAGAGAAATTGGCGCAAAATACACTAGGGAAATCGATTTACCCAGGAGGAAAAATCGATTTCATGCTGTCCAGAATGTGATTTTGTTGAAGATTGCTGCAGGGAAATCGATTAACCCAGTAGGGAAATCGATTTCATCGGTCAAAAACTTGAAAAATGCCTTGTTTATTGCATGTCTTGGCTTGGTACCTACAAAACAAAAGCCTACAAAGAAACAAAGCAATATTTTTGGTATTTGGGTTAGTATAATATGCATACAAGATAAACAATCATTGGTGCTTGATGGTCCCTCTCATTGATGAGGTGAGTGCAACACCATAAACAAAACTTCCAAGTGAAGCTCTTGATTAGTGATTGAGATATGAATGATATAGGATCTTAGGGTCAAAAATTGGGGTATGACAGATACACTGGTTAGGTGTTACGGTGGTGACGCATCAGTGAAGAAGGTGAAGTTTCAGTCCCTACGAAAGAAGTATGTGAATCTCAACATGAAGGACAACGAGAAGGTTTCTGAGTACATCTCCAGAGTGATTCTGATCACTAATGAGATGAAAGCTTGTGGAGAAACTATTTCTAAACAAGTAACCATAGAGAAGGTATTGAGGTCTCTTAGTGCTCAAATTGATTACATTGTTGTAGCAATTGAACATTCTAAAGATTTGGACACCATGAGAATAGAAGAGCTGCAAAGAAGTCTAGAGAAGCAAAAGTTGCGTCTGACTGAAAGAACCTTTGAGAGGAAGGTTAGGCAGGCTCTGAAAGCTTCTTTTATCAAGAAGGAGCAGAAGCAGAAAAGACATGGTAGGTCTCAAAATTCAGAAGTCTTATATTCTGATGAGGAGAAACATCAGAAGGGAAAGGAGAAGTATGACAAGAGAATGGTTCAGTGTTACTTTTGTAATAGGTTTGGCCATTTTGTTAAATATTTTTGGTCAAACAAAGAAGAAACAAAAATAGCCAGAGGAGATTCTGATGACGAACCTGTGCTATTAATGGCTTATGAATCTGATGAGGAACCTATGAGATTGTCGTTTTCTGATTCTGAAGGGGAAGAAGATAACTCTGAATATTATGAAGAAGTGTTTTTATATGAACCAGAATTCGAAGATGACCAATGAAGATTCTGAAGATGAGTCAGAGTCAGAAGATGAGTCACAGTCATAAGATGACTCTAAAGCTGAAGACATGTCAGAATCCGAAGGTGATTCTGAGTCTAAAGGAGAATCAGAAGATGAGTCAGAATCTGAAGAAGATTATGCTTCTGAAGATAAAACAGAACCTGAAAGTTGTGAAGATGAGGTAGAACTTGAAAGTTCTAAAGGTAAGTCAGAGTCTAAAGATGAAGAATCCTCTGGAGACTCTGAAGATGAGTCAGATGGTGAATCTGGTTCTGATTCTGATTTTAAATCTGGTGGTAATCATGCTTCTAGAAGGGAAACCTTTGAATACGTAAGTTCTGGAGGATAAGGTTCTAGATATGATCATGTTTCAAGTGTTAATCATGACTATAAAGGTGGAACTTCTGAAGGCAGAGCTTTTGAAGGTAGTCCAGTCTCTGACGGTGGTCATGATTCTGAAGGTGGAACTTCGGGAGGAAAAGCTTCTGAAGGCAATCTAACTTTTGAAGGCAGTACTTCTGAAGGTATTGGTTCTGGATGAGGTCCAGAAGTTAACAAAGTTGTAGCTTCTTGTGATATTCGTACTTCTGAAGAATGTCCATAAGTATATGTGATTCCAGAATTAGAAGAAGATTCTGAACAAGTGTGTATTGAAGAAGCACTCAAGAGGAAAGTATGGTTGAATGCCATGAAAGAAGAACTTAAGGCTATAGAAAGAAACAAGACTTGGGAGTTTACTGAGCTTCCAAAGAAGAAGAAAGTCATCAGCGTCAGATGGGTTTTCAAGGAGAAATTTGCTTTTATGAATGGAGTTGCACACTGTAGCAACTAGAAGCAACTTGCAGATGTTCTGACGAAGGATGTTGAGACTGAACACTTTATCTAGTTCAGGGATGGAATTGGTGTGGTAGTTTGGGTTACCTGAATATGAATTAAGATATGGTGTTGGAAGTAATTCATATTCATAAGTTGTTGGAGTCAGAAGCTTCTAAGGTGATTACTCAAAAGTAGTGTTGCTCAGAAGTAGAAGCTTATGAGGTGACTATTCTAAAAGTGTGTTTAGCTTCTGGAGTTTATTTTGTTTTGTTAGCTTAGCTATTAATTTTATTATGCCTACATGGCAATTTAAGGGTAATTTAATATTTTTAGTATGTTGCCTATGTGGCCCTAATTTTCTGTGTATAAATAGACTAGTAGTAGTTGTCATTGAAACTTAATCATTTCACAATTTTTATAGCCGTCATTTACAGAGAATATAATATTTCTTTTGCTTTATCTCATCACCTTATGCACTAATAACTAAATTATTAAAATCATTCAAATTAAATCATCACATTAAATTTGGTATTTAAAACGTCTCTTTAAGAGCACTTTTATATTTAAGTGGAGTAAAACACAAAGAACAAAGGATTTGAAATATATATATATATATATATATATATATATATATATATATATATATATATATATATATATATATATATATTTTGTTTTATTTAATAAGCAAAATGTATTTCAATGAGTACAAGAGGGTACTCAATCCCAATTTAAGTTAGTACCCAATTTAAGTTCAATTATAGATTTCTTAGAAGAGCATTTCTATCTTGACATCTCATTTTGACACCAAATATTTACACCGTATATATTGTCCACCATATTTATATAGTGAACAATGTATTATATTAAAATAATATTATTGTTTATAAAAAAATATTTATTTTTAAATTTGATTTTATAACACAAATATATGGTTGTGTCATTAACCAACTTTATAATTGTATTAACCACAAAAGTGTATGTCATTAACCAATTATTTTAAGGTTAAATATACAAAACCTCCATGTAATATAGGCGAAATTCGCTTTTTCCCCCTGTAATATTTTTTTGTTTGATTTCCCCCCTAGATTTGGTGTTTAAATTACACGCTTAGGGGGGTAATTCAAACAAAAAAACTATTACAGGGGAAACTAAAAAAAAATATTACCAGGGGGATAAAACGAATTTCGCCTATATTACAGGGGTAAAAAGTACTATTAACCCATTATTTTACTTATTATAATGTATTAACCACTTTCAGTACTTCATTAACTAACAAAATACATAGTATTAACCATGTTCTGACACTAAATTATAAATGTATTAACCCATTTATATACTCTATTAACCAACTTTATTTTACTATTTAATATTTTTTTAATATTTGAAAACTCACTAACCAAATTATGAACTGCATTAACCAACTTTATACAAACTATTAACCAAAGTCTGAAGGGTATACATATTAACTTTTTTATATTATAATATATATTAATCCGACTTAAAACTGTATTAACCAAGTTTTAATATTTTATTAATCAAAATAATTTTTAAAAAATAGAAAAATATATCAAAATAATAATAATAACACTGTTTTGAACAGTGTTCATGTTGCGAACAATGTATTGTGTGTAGGTGTAAATTTGAGGTGTCAAGATATCTTTTCTCTTCTTATTTATTAATTTTTTTTGGTTTTCGCACTCTGGTTTTTAGGGGAAAGGGGCCCAGTAATCTAGAGTTTGTGCCGGGAGATATGGACACAGGCCAAACATTGTTCTCACCTAAGAATCGAACCCAGTATTCCCCTGACTGCGTCCTTAGCAGAAGCACCTTTACCATTGAAGCCCAAATGTTTAGTTTATCTTTTCTCTTCTTAGAATGCAAGGAATCAGGTTAAAAATCCAATCCCCCAATTTACAATCCACACTCGTTTTATTTTTAGCTACAAACTATTTTCAAGACATCCTTTTAGTATGTTCTAGTGCTATCTTCGCACCCTTGATCCCTCCCTTAAATAAAATTATTCCTCCTAATCTAAATGGACTAACATGATGATAGTCAAAACATACAACCTAATCTACCTTTGATCTTTCATTGGAATTGTCTGTTTCTGCAATTATCTTCAATAGTACTATCCATTCCCTCCATAGTCATATCTAACCATTCATAGACTTCTTTTTATATTTTATTTGTAAAAGGATTAACCACAAATCAAAGAAATATCGATTTGTCTTCTACAAAACATAAAGACATACCAAGTTACAGTTGCCCTAAATGAACCCCTTCTTTGCAATTCAAATCTTGTAGGTAACTTCTTAAGCATAAGCCTCCAACCAAACAAATGTATAACGTTTGACACATTCGTCTTCCATAACATTTTCTAACACCATTGATCCTGCATTTAGCAGTTCATTCATCAAATTATAACCACTACAAAAAAAACCGCAATTAGCCGCGTGATTTTCACATCACAAATGTCAACTTTGTTGCCACGTGAATATGTACGTCTCAACTTTGCCATATGATTTTCACGTCGCAACTCTTTGCCACGTGAGTTTCATGACACAAAATTCTTTTGTTATTAGTTGGGACGTGAATTTCACTTCACTAATTTGCCACGTGATTTTCACGTCACAAAATTCTACTATTAAGTCACTTTTACCAAGCAATTTTTACGCCACTAATTTGCCACGTATTTTCACGCCACAAAAAATAACAATTCAATTATTTAAAAAAATAGTTATAATTAATAAAAATACAAATTATTATTTCAATTATCAAATAAATATTTATATATTATTAATAAATCAAATTCTTTCAAATACTTATTATAAAAATGAATTGTTAAAAAATTTTATATACTATTTTATGTAACTATCTTATTATGTTATATGTTTATATATATATATATATATATATATATATATATATATATATATATATATATATATATATATATATATATATATATATATATATATATATATATATATATATATATATATATATATATATATATATATATATATATATATATATATATATATACTTTAGGATTTTTGATATATATTAAAAAATTAAAATTTTTGTAGTTTTAATATAAAAAATTACATAACATGTTTATATATTTTACTTTACTGCAATACATATATATCAAAAATATGTACAAAAAACATAAACAACCCACAACTCATTATATACATTAATATAAAAATAAAAAATTAATACATAACTTTAAAAAAATCAAATAAAAAGAGAGAACTTTCTTGAATCTTTATCAACTTCTTAAATCTTTTTCAACAAATAAAAAAAATCAAATAATAGAAAAACTAACATATAAGAGAAAATAAAATAATAGTATAAAAATAATACCTTTGAGTGAATGATGGAGTGGATACATTGATTTTTTAGAGGAGGAAAATAATGGTGGAGGAAGAAGAAACAAGGTGGAGAGCAAGAACAAGGTGGAGAGAAAAATAGATTTGGGGGCTAAGAGGAAGAGATAAGGGTTATGTGGTGAAGGTCAGTTAGGATGATTTTATAGAGACTTTAGTGTCATGATATACACGCAACTAATGTTTATATCGTTTGTAGTTGTGACATGATTCTCATGACATTAACAGTGTTGTGAAAATCACGTCACTGTTTTCTTAACATTGCATTATGTGACATGTTTTTAATGTCGCTACAAGTGTGTACAGTGGGTCAGAACGGTATAGTCTTTGCGATGTGGAATGCATGACAGAACTGAAAAGTTGTCAGTCCAATCATCTCAAACGATCAACATTTCCCATTCAAAATCTTTCTAATTTTTTAAATTTTATTTGCGACGTGATTTTCACGTCACAACAATTTTTTTGATAATTTTTAACTCCCCCAATGAAAACCTGACTTTTATTATTTTAAATGGTCAGTGATGTGTTTTTCACGACGCAACAATCCTTTTTAGCCGTGTGAATATCAGGTCACTAAATCACGTGTTTGGACACTCTTTTCTTGTAGTGAACTAGCTTTTACTGAATAACCACCATTCCCGACACCAGATAAATTATTGTCCTCCTCCTCTTGTGTAGATTTCATTTTGCGCATAATGAATAGTTGGTCTACAACTTGATCCAACTCATCTTTTGTCAGTCATCCTTCATCCACAGGATGTACGATCTCCAATAATTTTCGCACCAAAAGGTTGTGGATATGATAACAGACTTACAATATTGCTTGCAAACAAAATTTTTTGTGCGCTCCACTTTGTTGTGGACTATTAACGACTTCGTTGCATATGACATGTTGTCTCGTTGCAGAACGCGTGATAAATTGCGTTGTTTGAATTACATGGATCCTTTTTTTTTTTTGGAGAAATGGGTCTTGTAAATAAATAATTAAATCATAGCATAAATAATTTGTTATAAATTTAAAATTATTTTTATACAAATTTTGATATAATCTCAATAATATACTTGAACTATTTTAAAATAAATTTATCACATAAACTTTTGATATAATTCTAAACTTTAAATCTAATTATTTGAAAATTAATTGTTTTTTACTTTCAACTTAAATTTATTGAAGCAAATCACCTCTTGCACTTTTCCTACTGCTATCCATCACGCCCTCCATCTAATGGCTTGGAATTAAGTAAAATAAATAAAGTTGTTTCGAAAAAAATATATTTTAGATGAATGGTTTTCTTTTTTTTTTTGATGAAAGGTGGGCAGAACCCCCACAAAATATATTAAACCAAAAAGAAGATACAGGAAAAAGAGAACCGGGGGGGAGCGAACCAAAACCCCTTAATGAGTAAATCTATAGTTGGGAAGACCAATAGAATTTCTAGCAAAGTCCATTAGTATCTTCCTATGAACAACATCCCACCAAATAAAATCATTAACATATAATCCTATGTTAGCAAGCCTATCCGCACATTGATTCCCCTTCCTATAAATATGTGTTACCAAAAAATTAATTGATTTTGTATGATGAAGCACATTCTCCCATCTATTCCGAAGCTCCCAAGGAACAATGCAAGGTTTGGAGAAAGCTAGAACCACTAGCTTTGAATCCGACTCGAGCCAAAGGTTGCACCAATTATTCTGTTTTGCGATTTCAACCGCAATAATAGCTCCGTACAACTCTGCCATAAAAGAATTATCAACTCCTATGAACTTGGAGAAACTACCTTTATGATTTCCCACGTGGTCTCGGAAGATACCACCACAAGCCGAACGCATAGGTATTCCAGAAGACGCACCGTCAGTATTGCATTTTATCCAATGAAGGATAGGAGGATGCCACAGAAATTCTTTAACAATAAAAGCTTTAGGAGGGTTTACTTTAATATTGAAACATTTGAGGAGTTTGAAATCCAAGATAGAGTTCGACCCAACTTTCGGAGTTGTATTACCAGAGTAAGCAACTTCAACATTGACCTCATTCAGTAATGAAGTCCAAAGAAGAGTCTTATCCTCAAAACGGCTAACATTTCTCACCTTCCAAATCTTACTGACAATGCAAATCACTGCTGCCAGCAGCACAACTTTGCCCTGAGCCGAAGATAACTTGTTGTAAGCAGTTTAAACATCCTCAACAGAACTGAATCTGTGCGACAAACTTATCGATAACAAATTCCAGAATCTGGCCGCAAAAGAGCAAAAGAAGGAGATGAGAGCTGAATAGGCAATATCAGGTGCTTGACATTATAAATGAAATTCAACAATATAGATCATATTTATTTTGCAAATCATAATCTAAATAATAAATTCGTAACTTATAAATAAAAAATAAAACAAATGAATACAATTATTAGTAATATGAACTAAACGTCTATTAAAAAATTTTATAACACAAATGATTTTTTATAAAATATTTTAATAAATAATAATTATAAAAAATATAGGAAGAAGTAAAATATGTTCAAAGTTCTTATGTGTGTCAAATATAATATATCATTTCAAATTACTAGACATTTAATAATTAACAAAAAATATGTTAATTATCTTAAAAATATGTTTGCAATTTATAATTTAAAGTATTAGGAACTCTCACATTTTAAATATTTTTTTAATCTTTTATTTAGGAAGAAATATTAAATTCAACTATTATTTTTACTTATTTTTTTATGCATTAGGTTTTATATCTCCTAATTTTTTTGTTTTTACTTTTTTATTCAGTAAATTGTCTTTATTAAAAATAATTAAATTCAAGTGTTTCACAGTATTTTGAAATTTATTTATTTCTTTAATTATATTTATTAAAACTATTATTTTCTTAATTTAAAAAAAAAACTAAATCTGTATTTTATTTTTATTCATGCAATAGATGAATAATTTACATAGAAATAGAAATGACCCTGTTTACTGTGAAAATTATAAACAACCGCTAGTTCCCCCAAAACCTTTAAACTAAGGGTTACTTGCGGAATCGACTAGTTAATTCTAAGACACGTGCTAATGTAACTAAGGTATGAATTGCTTAATTCGATAGAAGCTTGACTCCAAGAGAAACGGTTCCCACCTAAGAGTTTAAGTAAGCCAAGTTTTCCACAAAAGATAAACTAAAGGTAACTCGTGACCAATGAAAAGTTATAACGTTTAAAAAAGATACACTATGAATGCATCTATGGTGAATTCCATCATCGTAATGGAACCACAGTCGACAGCGTTTATTATGAAGTAAAAAGATAGTTCAAACGTAAATGAAAATAAAACAAAATGCTCAAGAGGAACGACTGATAAATATGGGAATTGCATTGAAGTAAAAATGGTGATTCACGTACATTAGCACTCTTGAAACTCTTATTTCGTCGCGCTGGGATTATGAAGTTTTCTCAAGTGATTTTAGTACAAGTGAACACCCTGGAGCCTTTAGTGGGATCTCTTATCTATAATACAAAAAAAATAACTGCCTACAAGTTACATAACTGCTTAGAAACCTCCTGTAAGCCAAACCACTGACTGCACGATCCTACGCAACTACCCCCCATGTCTCTGGCGCTTATTTTAAGAGCCAAATCTTTGCTAACCGTTGGAATTTGAGTTTCAAATTAGCCCGCTTGAATCTTTCTTTCGATGCTAACCCATAACACAACCTCCATCACAAAATCTTCTAAGTGTTAATCCTTCTTCATGGTCGACAAAACTGAAGTCGACGCTCTGTCCCAGTTATGTCGATTTCCTCTCGTTGACAACCTAAACCCATGATTTCCTTGTCATTCTTCTAAGCTCCATTGCAGACCCAATTTGTGGGATCCAACCCCTTGATTTGTGAGCCTTTTCCTTTAACTGCACTATCAACATATCTCACTAGATTTTTCCCTTAAAAAATTTCCCCCCAGAGATGCCATATTTGAATGTCTACTTTAAATGAGATAATGGCGTCTCTAAAATGCCGACACCGTACTTTACGTATCTGTTTCCAATTCCTCTTAGTGATGTGACTGTTCACTCCTTGTTGCTGACGTCACGTCATCATGGTAACGTCTCCCCTTTCTCCTCGAGACGCGCAACAATCAAATCATTACTGCTATTACTTCTGAGTGGGCTACGTGACGTCTCCTTCAACTGCCACTTTGTTCCACACGTCCATAGATATAGGGCGTGGGTGCACGTGCTTCAACCCCACTCAAACGTTTTCCTTCTTTTTTTCGTACCTAGGGTTTCCCTTTCCTTTATAAACTCTCTTTCGTCTCTTCAACATCTTTCTTTCTCTCCCATTTTTCTTGTTTCAGAAACCCAGCGACATTTCACCATCTTCAAACCTTCAAACCTGCAAACCTTCATCTTTAGCTTTCCCTAACAATGGCAACTCCTACCCCTATATTTTCCGCTGCAGAACTTAAACAGCCTATACTTGTTCTCGAGCCTCCATTTCTTGAAGAAAAAACTAAAATCTGGCAATCTCATGTATTAATTCCCTTTTTTCTTAATGAAAAACCCTTAGCTTTTCTAGGTCCGCTTCCTGAAGATCATCAACCAAAAATTATTGCCAAGAAACGTGCCTTCTTCCCTACTAGCTATCTTATATAACCTTTAGTTTCCATCCAGAAACCTCTTTCCATGAATTACGTAGATAGGAACTTTAGAACTACTCCTCCTAAGAACTGCCCTAAGTTATGCGCTTGGATGGACCGACTGGAACCATACAAGTTGGATCTTTGGAAACAATTAGGCATTTATACCATCTTGCAAATCTCCCGTTGTGGTCCACCCTAATCTTGTGGCACGTTGCTTGATGCTATTCAATTTTGGGAAGGCTCGACAAACACTTTTCACACTAAGTGTGGAATGATTACACCAACTTTTATGGATATAGCAGCCATTACATGTTTGAAACCGACTGGCCGCGTGTTCAACTACAAAGACATAGAAGTTGTCCCTTTAAGGTTTGATGTCGGCGAATCTCGCAAGCCGACATATAATAACTTCATTGACCATCATGCCACCACTTCAGGCCCAGTAACTGATGAAGAACATGTGACATTCTTAACTCTCTGGCTATCTCGCTTCGTGTTCTGTTCCAAGTCGATGCAAGTGGCCAAACAATTTTCTCTCCTTGCTACTCAACTGCATCAAGGCCATAACGTTGCCCTTGGTCAACTAATTTTGGCATCTCTCTATGACTCGCTGATTGATGTGGCATACCAAATCAGGACCCTTAACCGTGAACAATCGAAAAGGAAAAATGTCTTAGTTTATGGCCCTTTTTAGTTTCTGCAACTGTGGCTCAATGACACTTTTTCTAAAGACCTCAAACCTTATGGGATGAAGAGGGTAGAGTGCTCCCCAGAAGAACGTCACCTTGATTGAAAAGGTTTAATTCCCTTAACTCCTCTAGACAAAAACTTTCCTAACGTCGAAGTGTTTTGCCTCATGTTTGACATCATGCTGAATCGTGTCGACTTTGACCCTTCTATGGCTCCATTCAGAAATTGCACTGAGGGTCCTGACTGGTTTACCAGACCTTTTCCCCTACCGACGCTGCAGTTAAGAGTGAAACTCTTGCTATGTGGAGACGTTTTTTGGTCCCTCAACTCCTGTCGGACGTAATTGTTGGTGACCTGCCTGGCTTGGTTGCTTACCAACCTAATTTGGTGGCCCGACAGTTTGGTCTCTACGAATTCATTCCCAAATCCTTATTCCTTTCCTATGATCTACTTCAAAAGATCATCGGTAACCACCTTTTTGACGTGATTAAAAGGGACATCGAAATTTGTTGGGAAAAAAGGCCAAGGCATGCTCTTGTCCCTTTTAGACCTGCATACTACTGTACTTCAGAATTTAAAGCTTGGTGGCATGCATATCTCGACGCCTATATTGGTGCTCCTGAGACCAAATTGGATGAACTGACTCAAGCTCTTGTTCCTTTGCAGGAGAAATCAACAAATTGTAAGGCTACTCATATAAAACAAATTCAAGCTTTCCAGAAGTATTTCCAAGTTGGGTAGATAATACTTCATCGGCACCATTCTGTCGGTATTTTTCTATAAGCATTTTCTATATCTAAAAAGGGACAATACCACCAATCTGGGATTGGTGAGCCAAACGCCAAAGCAAAAGGGCTAGATGGAAAAGGAGGAAATTTGTTTTTTCCAAAATAAAGGGCGTAAAGATACTTATCTTTCGCGTAACCAAGAAACTTTAGTTGTGGAATCCTGTCGGTTACCTTCCCCTTTAGTTTAGCAGCGATTGTGAGTTCGAGTCCCACTGGGCGTACCATTTTGTTTACTGTGGAAATTGTAAACAACCACTAGTCCTCCCAAAGCCTTTAAACTAGGGGTTACTTGCAGAATCGACTAGTTAATTCTAAGACACGTGCTAATGTAACTAAGGTGTGGCTTGCTTAATTCGACAAAAGCTTGAGTCCAAGAGAAACGGTTCCCTCCTAAGAGTTTAAGTAAGCGAAGTTTTCCACAAAAGATAAACTAAAGGTAACTCGTGACTAATAAAAAGTTATAACGTTTAATAAAGATACACTACGAATGCATCTATTGTGAATTCCATCATCGTAATGGAACAACAGTCGACACCGTATATAATGAAGTAAAAAGATAGTTCAAACATAAATGAAATTAAAACAAAATGTTCAAGAGGAACGACTGATAAATATGGGAATTGCATTGAAGTAAAAATGGTGATTCGCGTACATTAGCACTCTTGAAACTCTTATTTCCTCGCGCTGGGATTATGAAGTTTTCTCAAGTGATTTTAGTACAAGTGAACACTCCAGAGCCCTTAGTGGGATCTCCTATTTATAATACAATAAAATAACTGCCTACAAGTTACATAACTTCTCAGAAACCTCCTGTAAGCCAAACCACTGGCTGCACGATCCTACGCAACTACCCCCATGTCTCTAGCGCTTATTTTAAGAGCCAAAAATCTTTGCTAACCGCTGGAGTTTGAGTTTCAAATTAGCCCGCTTGAATCTTTCTTTCGACGCTAACCCATAACACAACCTCCATCACAAAATCTTCTAAGTTTTAATCCTTCTTCATGGTCGACAAAACTGAAGTCGACGCTCTGTCCCAGTTATGTCGATTTCCTCTCGTTGACAACTTAAACCCATGATTTCCCTGTCATTCTTCTAAGCTCCCTTGCAGACCCAATTTGTGGGATCCAACCCCTTGATTTGTGAGCCTTTTCCTTTAACTACACTATCAACATACTTCACTAGATTTTTCCCTTATAAGACCCTTACACCTAAAGCTGTCAAAATGTACTCGATCATTCGGGCCGATTTAGAAACTCCATAATTTAACGCGGATCAGACTAAAAAAAACACAATTCTATTTTTTTTACTAGTCTACCCGACCTATGTTTTTTTATGGGTCGGACTTCGGACTATCCCAATAAAAAATTTGAGGTAGGATATGATTACCTAAATGTGTTTTAAAGTGATTAAAAAAGTTAAAGATAAAATTATGTTTTTAAGATAATGTAATCAAAAGAAATATGAAGAGAAAATTTGATAATTATCATTTAAATATAATTATGAATATTGCATTATTTATTTATTATTATTATTATTAGTGGGGAATATTCTTGCTCCAAGAATAAGTTATTAAGACTTACTCCATATTCTTGTTATTTCTTCTATATTTTAATTTATGATTGCAATAATTATTTATATTTCTGTCTTAATGTAATTAAATTACTGAAATTAATATTATATTTTTAGCCTTAATTTTCATAAATGTTTTTGACAATTTTATGATATACACAATCAAGTACTTTTTTTTTGTAATCTATTTCTGTCAATTAACTATGCAAGAGAGTCTTTATATCAAATTATTTAGTTAATATTTCTTTAAATATTAAACATACAAACAAAATGTGAATGAAAGAATCTTTGTTCATAAAAATATACAGATAGCTACATGAGTGAACTATGAAAAACAAAACATTTAGAAAAATAATATAAACAAATTCTCCTATATTATATGTGCAGCCCTAAGCTTGACTGATCAGGGATGAATTGGATCTGGTTTTGACGGCTTTGAAGGGCCACGAAGGAACTGCAACAAAAGCCCATCAAAATCTCTCAACAATAATCGTTGATCTTGCAAAGGCCTGCTGCCATATCCAAGTTGAGAAGAAATGACAAGAATGAAGAAAAGGATTACTAGAACGTTAAAAAGAATCCTCTTGTTACTATAACAAAAAGCCATGCCTATGATGATATCTTTAATTTGTATTAATGTAACAAGTTTGGACGAAATAGTTTAAAATGAACTTTCTGGTTTTGCCTATATATGATGTAATGAAATCTTTAATAAGAATAAGTTTTATTTTATAGTTGTTGTGGGTTGATGGTGGGAATGATATGTTATGTAATGTAACCCTCTAACGTATATATATAGAATGAAAGAATAGTAGTTAGCTTTTCCTGCCCAAGTACTAGTTTTTGAATTTTTTTTAGCTTGACTGAGTAATTCGTTTGAGCTTGAAGTTTGAAAATTGAACGAATCAAACTTCTTGACAACGAAACAAAATGCGAAAACGAGTATTGTCGGATAATAATATGTACGCTTGATTTATGTTGTCAACTACCTCTAAACTTGACACAAAGTCAAAAGGGCCAATATCATGCACAATTTTAGTATATTAATAACATAAATAAAGTTGACACCATTAATAATTAACCACATTAAGAAATTAATCTTAAAATATTTTTCCGCTTTTGCTTTCATTATCATTGTTTTCAATATGTTAAGTTTAAATTTCAAAACTTTACATCCAAGATGGATAGTTGAGGCATTCACATTCTAATTGGCCAGCACTAAGAGTTTCACGCGGATCACTATTGTTTCATCTGGATTGATGAGTTGACAATGTTTTGACCATTATTATTTTATAAATGGACAACAAATATTCGTTACTTAATTTTTTCATTACATTTTTTGATTTTTTAAAACTGCGCTACTTTTACCTCGGTTTTCAGCAAAACCAAGGTAATAGGTTATAAAAAAATATTAAAAAAATTAAAAGATGATAAAATATAATTACTAGGATTCAAAATATTACGTGTCTAAAGTTTACACTTTGGATTTTTAGTAGGTGTGATGAAATATTCCTTCATAAAATGTACTATTTATTGTAGTGATTATTTTATGTTTAAATTTTCTTTTGAAAATAATATAAGATAGTGCTTTTATTTTAGACAACATTTAGATTGAAAAAGTCTTATCTTAAGTTAACATTAGTTATACTTATTATTCAATAAAACCGCTAGCTTAAATAGTATAGTAGGCAATTGAAAATAAAGAAAAAATATTGCCTTAAGTGATACTTTAGGCGGTGCTTAAGAATGTCTGTTACAAAGATTTGCGACCAAGAAATAAGAACGAAAGTCAAAGTTCTGTCAGTAAAAATCGTCTTTGTCATAATTTATTTTTGAGTGAAAGTCTTTTTTAGTCCCTCACAAAAACTGCAGAGGTCAGATTAGTCCCTGAGTAAAAAAAGTCTTTATTAAATTCCTTACAAAATTTAACCGAGTCATGTTAATCCCTCTACTAATATTTTTTTTAAACCGGTTTTTTTCTTACTTTTGAACCGTAACTGGACTGCTAGTGAAGACCCATTTTAGTTCCTCACAAAAAAGGAAGAGTCCAAATTAGTTCCTGAGAAAAAAGTTCCTATTTAATCCTTTACAAAATTTAAATGAGTCATGTTAGTCCCTTTTTAAATATTTTTTTCAAATGGTTTTTTCTTATTTTTAAACCGTAACTGGACTCCTATTTTACGACTGTTGATTTGATATTATTTGTGAAGGGATTGTAATAAATCTTTGTGATACCACAATATTCTTTTTTTAGTTGGGTTTATTATCAGGCTTATGGGTGGGTGACTACGGTTTTTCTTGTTATGTATTCTTGTGTATTAGTTGTTGTTATTGTTTCAGTTGTTAATGATATTTTAGGAAGGTTTAGTTCTACTACTGGGGTGATTTAGGCTAATTTCTTACTTTTGTAAATAATACTTGTAGTGAAAATAATACACATGATATGTTGGAAGAAAATTGTTTTATACCATATTCCTTGGGTTTTGATGATAACAAAGTATTTAATGAACAATTAGGTATACTAACATACGTTCAAGTGAGCTGGATCATTAGTCAAAAAATTTATCGGAGTTTGACTCTGATTGGAATATATGAAGAGAAGCTTGAGACTCAAATTATGAAAAATCAGAATCTGATGACTTAAATTCAGAATGATAAGATTTTGATATCTCACAACTAGGTAACCCAGCTTCTGGTGGAAACTCAGACTCGAAAGACCGTGTGCAAAGGAACTTAACCTCTGACCCGTACTCAATTTCTGAAAGCAAGTATATCTTGTCAAGTCCAATCATGGTTTAAAAATAGGAAAAAAATTGTTTGAAAAAAATATTAAAAGAGGAATTAACATGACTCAGTTAAATAGAAACTTTTTTTCTTAGGGACTAATTTGGACTCTTTTTTTGTGAGAGGCTAAAATGAGTCTTCATTGGCAGTCCAGTCACGGTTCAAAAGTAAGAAAAAACTGGTTTGAAGAAAAATATTAGTAGTGGGACTACCATGGATCGGTTAAATTTTGTAAGGGATTTAATAAGGACTTTTTTTTTCTCAGGGACTAATCTGACCTATGCAGTTTTTGTTAATGACTAAAATGGACCTTCACTCTTTATTTTTTATTGTAAATTCATATGGATCTAGATACCTGTATGATCCAAAATACTATAAATTCATTCAGATTTGATACCGAAGAAGGGAGGCATGACTGTGGTGCAAAATAACAAAGGAGAATCAGTAGCCACGCATACAGTAACAAAATGGAGGATGTGTATTGACTATAAAAAGTTAAATAAATCCACTCAGAAGGATCACTTTCCTCTGTCGCTCATAGATCAGATGCTCGAGAGCTTAGCCAAGTATTCATAGTTCTGTATGCGGATTGAGTTTTAAAAACTATGTTGAAAACTTGGAGAGAGTAATGGAGAGGTGTGTAAAGGTAAACCTGTATTAAATTGAGAAAAATGCCACTTCATGGTGAAGGAAGGCATAGTCTTGGAACATGTGGTGTCCGATAGAGGAATTGAGATTGATAAGACAAAGATTGAGGTTATTGAAGCTATTTAACCACCCATAAACGTAAGAGAAGTCCATAACTTTCTCGGACCCGCTAATTTTTACCGGCAACATCAAGGACTTCTCTAAAATTACTAAGCCTTTTATTGGTCTTTTGATGAATAACGTTGAGTTCATCTTCGATGAATGATGCCATTGTTGGACTTGAGACTTCACACACAAGGGTAGATTGTATGGTTTGGAAAAATGTGGCTTTGAAAACTTTTTCATATTAAAAACCTAGTTTGAAAAACTTAGGCAGCGAAAAGTAAATAGCAGAAAATAAATTGCAGAATTTAAAGAGTTTCAGGGAAGGAGAATAACACCAAGAATTATAAAGGTTGGTTCAAATAAAAAGGACCTACTACTCTCCCCAAAAATTGATCTTGAGAGTTTCAAATAATACTTGAGAGCTTTTAGTAGAAAATACTTACGAACCCCTTATACAAGGAAATGATGGTTGATCTTCAATCAAATAATACAATACGATGGATGTGGCCGTTTGCATCTTTTCTTCAATATATTTTTAAGAGTGAAGCGACCAATCTTCCTTCCCAATGGTGGATTAAAGCGATTAATCTTCTTTCCACGAACTTAGACCTTAGAGCAATTAATTTTCAAGTTCCAAAAAATATGAGCTCAATTTTGGTTTTAGCCAAGCTGGCCAAAACCTGTGATATTTTAGTCGGGCTAATCACGAACATGTGAAACTTCTAATACTGGACTAAGCTTCAACATATCTTGGGATTTAAGTTAGTGCAAATTTAATCAATTGGACATATGTTCTAATCGATTAGAAAAGTAAAAGAATTTGCCCATGGCTTATTTGAGTGCTCCCAATTCATATGATACAACTTCTAGATGTTTTCCAAAATATTTCTTCTAGCAAATCATTTTGAAAAAGTTTTTTGTGCGTGTTTGTGCTTTAGCCTTGTGCTTTTATGAAAGATCCCCTTTGCTTTTGCATATGATCACTCACTTACTAAAATAGGAGATTACACCTTTTCTACAAGCTTTTTCCAGATACTTTTTCTTTATGTTGACACTGCTCGAGATCCCTTATATAGGTTCCATTTAATTTGGCCTCATTGGATATTCAATTTTATCAAACCATAATACTTATGTTTGTGTCTTTAACCGCTTAATCGCTCATGCTTGACTTATCATAGTTGTCATCAGATCTATCATGGTGGTTATCACCATCTAAATTAGATGTCATATGACCTGCAAAACAAGGTTCCATAGTTATGAGTCCTTCTGACTGTTGAAACGTGCGTTGATCTCCGCCTCAATAATGCAGCCTCCAGATTGGAGCCAACCCTTTGAGATTATGTGTGACGCTAGAGAATACGCATTAGGTGTTGTTTTAGGATGACGCAAAGATAAGAAATAACATGAAACCTTTTACGCTAGTAAGACCCTTGACGCACTCAGATTAACTTTACTACTACTGAAAAAATGATCATAGTTATCATGTTCACAATTGTAAAATTTCGTTCCTACCTCGTAAGGTAAAAAATTACTATATACACAGACCACGCGGCTATTAGGTACTACTGAGTAAGAAAGATATGAATCTGAGACAAATTCGACGGATACTACTGCTTCAAAAGTTTGACATGGAGATCCGCAATAAGAAATAAACAAATAATGTAATGGAAAATCACTTGTCAGGGATCCATGATGGTAAAACTGAAGAGTTTCCCATAAATGAATATTTCCCTAATGATAAGCTGATAGCTTTTGTAAGAGTTGAGGCGCCCTGTTACACTTATCTCATTGAATTCCTTAAGGAAGGCAGCTCCGACATAAAAAAGAAACTAGAGGAGGAAACAACTTTAGCTAAATCTACAGTTCTGTGGTATGCAGATTTTTTAAACTACCTCGTTGTTGGAGTCTTGCCTCCTGATGTGACCTATCAGTAGAATAAATAGTTCTTCCATGACATAAAACAATACTATTGGGATGACATTGTCATGTTCAAAAGAGAAGTCAACGATATTTTCCATTTATGCATTCTTGATTAGAAAATTGAGAGCATTATCATCCACTATCACACATCACCTTATGGAGGGAATATGAGCATATCAAAGACTGCGAAAAAGAATATACAGGCTAACCTTTATTGGCCCACCATTTATAGAGATGTCCATATTTTCACCATGGAGTGTGACCGATGCAAGTGCAATGGGAATATTTCGAGGATATAAGAAATGCCACTTAAGAATATCCTAGAAATGGAGGTCTTTGGCGTATGAGGGATCAATTTTATGGGTCCTTTCCCGTCTTTGATGGGAAACAAATTTATACTTGTTGATGCTGATCACATATCTAAATGGATTGAAGCCAACACCTCCCCTACAAATGACACATAAGATGTACTTAAGATGTTTAAAAACATCATCTTTCCTAGATTTGGCACCCCTAGACTTATCATCAATGATGGTGGCTCTCACTTCATCTCGAAATGTTTCGAAAAATCTTCTGACAAAGTATGGATTGAAGCACATATTTTCTACCCCTTACCATTTGCAAACCAGCTGACAGGTGGAAATTTCCAATAGAGAGATAAAGTAAATCCTTGAGAATACGATTTCAACCTCAAGAAAGAATTGGTCCAAAAATCAAAACGATGCACTATGGGCATAAAGGACAGCTTATAAAACTCCTATAGAAACCCCACCTTTCAAACATGTTTATGGGAAATTCTTCCATCTCCCGATGGAGTTAGATCACAAAGCTTATTGGGCCATAAAAGCCCTAAACATGAATTATAGCGCCTCTAAAGGTAAAATTATGTTGGATTTGAATGAGCTGGAAGAGTTGAGGTTATATGCGTATGAAAATTCCTTAATCTACAAAGTGAGGACGAAAAAAGTGGAATGACAGACGCATCACGAGAAGAGAGTTCAATTAGGGAGAACTAGTTTTGTTATTTAACTATAGGTTGAGGTTATTTCCTGGAAATTAAAGCATGGCTCCAGATGGTTAGGACCATTTAAAGTAACCAGAGTCATCCAGTCAAGAGAAAATATGGAGTAAGTCCACTAGGAAGTTCTTAGTAAATGGCCAGCGGTTGAAACATTACCATCCATCAGACAATGTTATAGGACAAGGTTGTAGCTTTGTCCTATGCCCCCCCCCCCCCTGAGGGCCGGGATTTAACGAGTTAAGCTACCAACCTAAAATGAAGTGTTGCATGGAGGGAAACCCAAAGATTCTCTATTCTTAAAAGAATATCAGTATAAAAGTTTGTTTGGTAACACAAAAAAAAGAGCTTTTAGCTTTTAGCTTTTAGCTTTTCAGCTCATATTAACAAAAAAGCTCTGTTTGGTAACTGTCATTTAGCTTTTAGCTTTTAGCTTTTTTCTCAAAAGCTATTTAAAGTGGCTTTTGAGCTTTTAGCTTTTAGCTTTAAGCTTGTGACTATTTATTTCATTTATACCCCTATTATTTTAACAAAAATACAATTTTACCCTATATATATATAACAATTTTTGTGTTGTATAATTATATTCGTGCCGATTAACAAAAAAATGCAATATTTAATATTTTTAACGACATTAAAATTACATGCCTTGTAATGAATGTAGAGATAGTGTTGCTAATTTTTAAATTTGTGAAACATTAAGAGATTATTATTTTAAATTAGTATAATTGAATTCAAAATCGTACTGATGTTATTTTATATATTTCATTAAATTTATATATAAATTTTATTGTATAAGTTCATTTAAAATTTTATATATAATTGTTCGATATATTATGATGTTATTTTTAATTTTAATATATATTAATTTTTTTTGCATGTGTTTGCTAATATATGTATTTTTATTTTATAAAAATTAATTTAATTATATAATACAATAATATAATGAGACTATCAACTTCTTAATTAAGAATGTCCTTTTATGTCATTTTGTATTTATCAGCTAGTATAACAACTAATTTACCAAACACTCAAATTAACTTATCAGCTACCAACTATCAGCTACCATCTAAAAGTCATCAGCTACCAGCTAAAAGTCATCATCTACCAGCTATCAGCTAGTTTTACCAAACAGAACCTAAGTAAAGGTGAAACAACTAATAACCAAGTAAAAAAAGAAAAAGATATGCACTAACAACTGTGGACCAGGTTTTAGTGACTTTACAATAGTGTAACTTTGGTAACTTTAGGCAAAATAATTTCCATCACATTAATATAATATATATTAGTTATTTATTTATGTAACATATCAATTAAAGTTACAAAGTCACGGGTAACAGTAAAGTTACCCAAGCCATTCCCAACAACTGTCCAGTTCTGAAAAATGAAGTTTAAGTAGTGTGACGGTTCGAGCATCATCTCAATGATGGGCGTCAACTCATTTTAAAATGCTGACAATTGGAGTGTCATGGCGATGACACCCGTCAAGATGTTAAGGCCGCGTTCAGCTGTACCGTTTTGCCTACTTTCCCATTTAATCACTTTTAATATCATTTAATTCCTTTTAAACCCCCTAAAGCCAAATTCTGACTTTTCTCCATATCACTACCTTATTAACCCGCACCTATCACCACCATCCCTCGTATATTCAAAAACTTTTATCTTCCTCAAAACCATTTTCCCAACCAAAACTCACTTAAAGCTCCACCTTCAAACTCCTTTCTCACTCATCTATTAACCAAATCATAAAATGTTACCACCATCATCACCACCACATCCCCAACAACATCAATCCCACTTCAAAAAAAACCTTTCTCCCATTTTCCATTAAAAGAGTTCATCCACTAATGTCACCAAAAATCAAAAATTTTCAACATACCTCGTAGATTTCAAGTTGATTTCAGCATACCTGCCTAGCTGAAAGCATTGCCTAATTTAAAGGAATAAAGAGAATTGAGTATCATGTTTTCTTGTCCGAGGCCCGCCTTTTAAGACTATTTAATGGCTTAAATACTCTATTTACAAGTATAATGGAAATTGATCATAAGTGAACCAAATATGGCCCTGAGCCGGCCTTATTTACATGACCCATTAGGAGTGATTTGTCTTAGTTCTTTTTCGGAACAAATTATGTTACGCCCGGGTTCAAAATCCGATCAAATGCTTTTCTAACAAAACCTATATGAATAAACAAAAACAACTCAAAAAATTAACGTATTATCAGTTTCATCCAATATCATTCAAACAATTTTTAGTAGAGCGCTTTCTTATTCGAATAAACCTACACACCAAAATAAAGAGTAAAAATAAAGAGTGAAGTCTCATTTTAGTCCCTCACAAAAACTGTAGAGGTCAGATTAGTCCCTGAGAAATAAAAAGTAATTATTAAATCCCTTACAAAATTTAACCGAGCCATGTTAGTCCCTCTACTGATATTTTTTTTAAACCAATTTTTTTAAACTTTTGAACCATGACTGGACCACCAGTGAAGACCCATTTTAGTCCCTCACAAAAAAGGGAGAGTCCAAATTAGTCCCGGCGAAAAAAAGGTCTATATTTAATCTCTTATAAAATTTAACTGAGTCATGTTAGTCCACCTTTTAATATTGTTTTCAAACGATTTTTTTTCGTATTTTTAAACTATGACTAGACTTGACATTTGACAAGATAGAGTTACTTTCAGAAATTGAGTATCGGTCAAAGGTTGAGTTCATTTGCACATGGTCTTCAGAGTCTAAGTTTCCACCAGAAGTTGAGTTCCATAGATGTGAGACATTTAAATCTTATCATTCAGAATTTGAGTAATCATATTCTGATTTTTCAGAATCTGAGTCTCAAGCTTCTCTTCATATGTTCCTATCAGAGTCAGAGTTCGTTAAATTCTTTGACTAATGATCCTGCACACTTGAACATATGTTAGTGTACCTAATTGTCATTAAATACTTTGCTATCATCAAAACCTAAGTGATATGGTATAAACCAATTTTCTTCCAACATACCATGTGTATTATTTTCGCCACAAGTATTATTTACAAAAGCAAAAAATTATCCTAAATCACCTTAGTAACAAAATTAAACCTTCCTAAAAGATCATTAACAACTAAAAGAATAACGACACCTAATACACAAGAATACATAACAACAAAAATCATAGTCACCCACCCATAAGTCTGATAATAAACCAAACAAAGAAAAGAACATCGTGGTATCGCAATTATTTATCTACATCATAAATAATTTCAATTCAACAGTCGTAAAATAAGAGTTCAGTCACAATTTAAAAAAAATGATTTGAAAAAAAATACTAAAAGAGGGACTAACACGGCTTGATTAAATTTTGTAAGGGATTAAATATAGATTTTTTTTCTTAGGGACTAATTTGGACTCTTCCTTTTCGTGAGGGATTAAAATGAGTCTCTATTAGCAGTCCAGTCATGGTTCAAAACTAAGAAAAAAAACAATTTTAAAAAAATGTTAGTTGAGGGACTAACATGACTCGGTTAAATTTTGTAAAGGATTTAATAGAGACTTTTTTTTTCTCAGGGACTAATCTGACCTCTACAATTTTTGTGAGGGACTAAAATGGGACTTCACTCAAAAATAAATTTTAAGAAAAATACTAAGTTAATATTTACTCTAAAAATAAGGACTATAAGATATTGGAGTGGAAACCCACTAATGACATCAATTCTCAAAGCATAGTTTATTGACCCAAGTAGTTACTCTACTACATACCCTCATTGCCAAACCTCATGCACCATATAAGATGACTATATGAAATAATTTGTAAGAGAAAATGATACTTGTATCAAATTATTCTTAAAAAAAATCAATTCAAGTCAAATGGAATCGAAGTTAGAATCGTGAACGAAATTACTTTTCTTATAAGTATTTCAAGCACTCTCAATATGTCTTAGAGTTGGAACGCAGGAATACCCAGGATAATTCAGCCTTTTGTCGAGTTTGCGTAAGACCGACAAAAAACTCGAATGCAAGAAAGAGTCTCTGAAAGAGGATTCAAGATTTTTGTGTTTTATTTTGGATTCATAAATATGTATTTATAGGTCATACATGTGTTATTTCATAAGTTTGTTACTCTTGATAAAACAACACTTTTTCACCATATATTGCAATGGTTCATCTATAATGACACAAGACAGCCCTTCATGAAATGTTGCAAATTTGAATTCAAAAAACAAATTTATGCAACAACCAAAAATCTATTCCCATTTTTTGTCACATTAGAGCACATTATGATAATTATTATTTTATAATTTCCAACAATTATTTCATTGAAATTTTGTTACATAAAGAAATACTTGCATTGATACGAACCTAAATCCATTTTTTAGGCACAACTAATAAAAAATAGATAATGGAGGAGAGAAAATATTATACTTTAATTTTTTAATTAATAAAAAAATATGATTGGTCATGTGTAAATCTATATTTTAGGGTTGTGTCTATATAAGAATTTTTCTATTACATATTAATCATTAAGAAAAATATGAATAAAAGAATTTTATAAGAAGAAAAAAAAAACAAATTGCTGCACGGGTGAGCTGTTAAATATTAAACATTTACAAAATGAAAGCAAGACTCTTGTATTAGTAAGGCTGATGGATGGTATTGATATAAACATGTTTTTGTGTATGCATTTCCATTGCTTAAGGATGAATTGGGTCGGGGCTTGATGGCTTGGATGGACCACGAAGGAACTGCAACAAAAGTCCATCGAATTCTTGAGAAATGTGATCATCTTGCAAAGGTCTACAATCTGACTCCAAGTTGAGAAGAAACGACTATAATGAAATAAATGATCACCATAATAGTAAAAGAGATCCTCCAAGTGTTATAAGAGAAAGCCATGTATTTGATCACTTTAATTTGTATTAACGTAATTAATTTGGATGAGATGATAATACTATAAAAAAATGATCCTTCAGTTTTTGCCTCTCTATTTAGGGATGTGAATTGCATCTGTTAATGGGGATCTCTGTGGGGAATATCTGTGCGGAGATTCAAAGTTGGGGATTTTTTTCCCCGTAGGGATGGGGATGGAGGGAAAAGTTCCCCCGATAACACTTTGGGGTGGGGATTGGGAAAGTATCCTCCGTCCCCGTGGATTCCCCGACTCCGAAGATATATGTTAATTTATATATTTTATATATATTATATAATTATATAATTTTACAATGTATTAGAAAATGAAGAGTCATTAGAAGTTATAGATTTGTCACACATAATCAACCACTTGCGCTGGGCGACATCGGTATTGTGGTAGTAAATTAGTGGAAGCACGGTAGCAAGAAGTTATGTTACTATTTATTTATTTTTTCATAAAAAATATTAGCATCTTTTGCTTTTTTTATTTATTATTGATGCAAGATGTATTTTGATTTTTTTTATAAAATAAAGATGCAAATATATGCGTTTTAAAAAATACGGAAAAAAAAACAAAATACTAGTGTCATAGTTTTGATCAAAATTAAAAGTGTAGAAATTTTCTTAAGATTCGATATCCGTGGGGATCTGTGGGGATGGGGATGGAGGGAAATATTCCCCCGTGAGGGAGATTGGGGATGGGGATGGGGACTAAATTTGGGGGCGGGGCGGGGAGTGGAGAAGCATCCTCCGAACAATATCTGCCCCGTTGACATCCCTATTCTATTGATATATTTAATTACGATAAACAAGTTTATTAATTTGCTAATAGGTGCTGAGATTGATATGTTTTGGAACAAGAAGATATATATATATATATATATATATATATATATATATATATATATATATATATATATATATATATATATATATATATATATATATATATATATATATATATATATATATATATATATATATATATATATATATATATATATATATATATATATATATATATATATATAGAAAGTATGTTGCTACCTTTCCTCTGCATCAAGTTCTAAAATTTGAAATTCTTTTAATTTGACTGAGTATTAATTCGTATGGTTGAAACAATCAAACATGTTAATTGGGCACAAATATTAAACATGAAAACGAGTATTGTATGATAAGTAATTAAACACTGCAAGCATATTTATATTTTAATATAAAGTCATATATATGTTTTCTTAATTATTATGCTTTTTACTACCACCAAACTTAGAGATAGTTTTTAAAAAATCTAAAATTAATATGTATTGAAATACTAAGTGAAAGTGATATATATCAAGGATAAATACTGGTAGAATGTGCATGCGAGACATTTGGAAACAGTCATTTTCTTCATTTGAAAAGTACATATGGTCAACTGTTTCGTAAAGTGACACCAAGTCAAATTGCATGGTCAATATCATTATCAATCTTGTACACATTTGAGCTAAAAATGGGTAAGTTATAGAGAGAAGCTTCTCTTTAGCTCCAACCTCCGAACATCCCTAAACCATCACCACCAAAACACACATGCACACCCTCATTCAAACCAAAACAGCAGCATTCCAATAACACTCCATCAATAAATCCAAAACCTCAACATTCATGATCATGGGAAACTTAAAATGGAGAATGGTCTATAAATGCAAGTGGATTCCAAAGGCGCAATGGGACTACGAAGGAAGACACTATCGAAATGCAGAAGACTCTGAAATTCTGGCACTTGCAATACAGATGTTAAGACTGATGTCTCAACACGAAATGCAATGTCAAGACAAATGTTATGACATCATCTGCCGACAGAAAACACTTGATAAAATAGACGATTGTGCAGAAAGTAAATTGCAGGAAAAAAACACAATCAATTATTAATCCAGTTCAGTGCAACTCACCTACTCTGGAGGCTACTAATAAACCAGGAAGGAAATCCACTATAATAGTAATAGTTCAAAGCCTAAACAATCACGGCTTACCACTTATCACATAATCACTACTTCTATGTAATTTCTACTTAGGAACCTCCTAGATATGAGAACACTCTTTCACTTCCCACAATCACCTCAGTGATAAAAACCAGTCCTAATGACTAGAACTAAATAATAAAATAAAAGATTACACTTCCAATAAACAATATTTTGTCTAGCTTAAAAGGTTCAAGTAAGAACAATACTCAATTCCTTGCTTAAAGGCTCGTGAGTGACAATAATAACTTGATATACAATCAAGTAACAATCAGTCATACTCAATGTATAATAAGATACATGAGTGAAATACAAAAAAAAAACACAAAGACCTCGACGTACTCTCAAAACCCTAAACTCTTATTTGCACCCACAATAATTTGTTGTGAATGCTTTCTATTTTAGGTTTAGAAAATTCTTATTTGTTGTCAAGATGTTCTGATATAGCATGTCACAATATCTGGCAGAACATTTGTGAAAACACGTGACAGCAGAACCTGTCATAACAGTTGGTCAAGATGTTACAACATCTTGCTCAATATCAGATAAGAACCATATTTTAGCAACATTTGTGCCAACCATAAAACCATGGATCTAACAATTCCCAAAATATTTTGGAGCTCGTGACATGTATATAACTTTTTTTTGATATTTGGATCAAATTCTAGTATCTCGACAGGGATAGGTTATATGGCTCGACAGATGTTAAGCATGCAGTCAAAGTCTGTTCACATGTTGATGTCGAAGTATGCTAGGTTGTTAGCATGTCAACTTGGGCCAATTTGTTAGCCTAATTGTTTAAGTTAGCTTGTTGTTTAAGTTAGCTTAGTATTCTATAAATACATTGGTTTCTCTAAGGTTGTTTAGAAGGCATTGGTTGTTGTTAGTCACTTGTAATCTTTGAACGCTAACAGAAAGAGTAAATAGTAAAACAGTTATAATCAATCCTGATTTTCTTTTTCTTATTCTTCCCTCTTTTCTCTCTCTTTCATAAACTAAAGAGTTTTCTTGTGTTTGTTCAAGAAACTCAATGTTTCTCATAGGTTTAGTTTGTTCTAGACAACGCTTGTTACAACAAACTGGTGCAGTGAGAATGGAGAAGAAGATTCCGTCAACAAAGTATGCGATTTAGAAATTCACCGGAGTGAACGATTTCACCCTATGGAGCTTAAAGATTTAAGCCCTTTTTGTTCAACAGGGTTTGTTAGAAATGTTTAAAGGATTATAGAAGATAGATGTTGCCCTAACGGAGAAAGAGAAGACAACGATTATAGAAAAAGCCCACAACGCAATCTTACTAAGCCTTGGTGATAAGGTTCTTCGACGGGTTTCAAAGGAGAAAACGGTGGCGGGTGTATTGACGAAACTCGAAGGTTTGTACGTGACAAAATCGCTGGTAAATCGCCTCTACCTGAAGCAAGCTTTGTATTCATTCAAGATGAGTGAAAACAAAGTCTTGAGTGAACAACTAGACATGTTCAAAATATGTTTGTGAAGGATTGTCCGAAAAAATAAAGTTCTCGAAGAATGATAGTAAGTTTGAGAAGAAGAGCGGTAAAGCTCCTTAAAAGTATTATGGTGGTAATACTCCTGCTGTTAGGTGTTACCACTGAAGGTCATACTAGAAAAGTGTGTCCTGAAAAGTTGATGAGTTATGGAGAAGGCAAGGACAAAGGAAATGTAGTCATTGTTCAAGATGATTATGAATCATCTGATGTTTTGGTGGTTTCTAGTAGAGATTTGAGCAAGAAATGGATTATGGGTTCAGGTTGAACTTGACACATGACTCAAAACAAATATTTGTTTGAAAAATTATATGATCAAGCTGGTGGATTAGTGTTGCTGAGAAACAACAAACCTGCAAAATTGTAGGAATTGAATGTGTTAGATTCAAGCTTCATAACGAGTCAGTAAAGTTGTTGACTGAGTCAGGTATGTACATGTGTTAGGAGTAAATTAATGGTAAATTCATGTGTTAATATAAGTGATTTCTTCTCTAAACTAATGCAAATTGTGATGAATCCATAGGTTTTTATGAAGAATTGAACTGAACAAGTTTAGTTCGTGTATAAAGCAAATCGAATCACTTGTGGGTGTTATTTATGCAGGTTTAGAGCTGAACTGAAGCTTTAGGAAAACAAGAAGAGAAAAGGAAGCTGGAAGTCTCAAAGGCAAAGCAAAAAGATGAAGTTTGACAAGGGCGCGCCGCGGGAGTTCTAGCCAGCGCCGCGCCAAAGTTTCTGTTTTGAAGCGCGCCGCGCCAATCCGATGCCGCGCCGCGGCCTCGGCGTTAAAAGCCCAAAACTTCTATTTAAGAAGCCCTAGCTTCCAAGAGAAAAGGGAACTGGGTAGAGATCTTTTGTGAGCGAAATTCAGAGAGCAATCCTAATCCAGAACAGCAAACAACATCCGACGGAGAATTCAACATCAATTGAAGATATTCCCTTGATGAAGATGAATCCATCCATGAAACCTTGTGTGTTCTTCATGTCTATGGAGAGCTAAATCCCTCTTGTTGAGTTTAAGGTAGTAGTTAACCTATGAATATACAACACCATTGATTCTTTCCTATGAACAATTGTTTGAATTTTATTATCAATAAGAAACCTTGCTTTTAATTTACATCATTGTTGAATCCTTGATCGAAAGAAAGGATTTTTACTTTTGCCCTAGGTTACTATATTGATTCAATTGCAATTTGCAGAGATGGAATTGTGATTGGGTTTTCATAATTATCGTTCCTAATTACTATTATCGTTATTGATATTTGGAGAGATCGAATCTCATACCGGTAAAAGTTATCTAATTTGGTTTGCAGACATGGAATCATATTTGAGGATAAGTGAAGATAATAGTTCAAATGATTGTTCAATTGTGAATTAATCCATAAGTTGTATAGGAATAGGTTGATGAACCCTAAAGCTCAACATATTTCCTTAATCGTTAACAAATTCTCATTATTTGCATTCTTATTGTTATTTATATTTTACAATATTAGAATCATAACACAAATCCAATTACTTTTTAGAACTCAAAATAATTAACTATAGAACGGCAGTGATATTAACCAATCCCTGTGGATACGATATATTACCGAAAATATTTACCCACAAATACTTTCAACAAAATTGGCGCCGTTGCCGGGGATTGGTGTCAATATTGCACGCATTGCAATAGTTTTTTATTTTGAGTTATTTCCTTATTTTTAGTTATATTATTTTTAGTTATTTACTTATTTTTAGATTTTTTGTTTAGTTACTTATTTTTAGATTTTTTGTTTAATTACTTAATTTTAGATTTTTTTTTGTTTAGTTCCTTAATTTTAGATTTTTAGTTTAGTTCCCTTATTTTAGAATTTTTGTTTAGTTCCTAAATTTTAGATTTTTAGTTTAGTTCCCTTATTTTAGATTTTTAGTTAATTACCTTATTTTAGATTTTGTTATTGCAATAGTCTTTTAATTTTGATTTTTGTATAATTTTTTCTATCTTGTTATTTCACTTGTTTGCTAGTCTTGTAGATGTTTGTTTCTCAGAATGTTTGACCCACATATAAATGACGCGATTCATGCTCAAAACGAGATCCTTTTTCAACAAATGGAGTATCTCCTTCAAAGTGTGTCACAGTTCACACCTCAAGTTAATGAGTTTTATGATAGTGGATGGGGCACACCGGAAGATACGATGGAGTATCATATGGCTAACCATGATTATCATCAAACAGGATTCTGTCCACCAGTGCAAGAAGAAGAAGTGAATTACATGAATAATAACCAAGGACAAAGGCCGTATCAATATCAAAATCAGCCATACCAACAAGGCTATCCGCCAAGATATAACAATCAAGGGTACCAACAAAGGCCACCGAATCAAGGGTATCAACAACAAGCCTTTCAACCTTACACTCAATCATCGCCACAACAACAAGGAGGACAATCTAAGTTGGAAGAGATCATGAATCAGTACATACAAATGTCAATGACAAATCAACAACAAGGGCTTTCACAGTATAATCAAGGTTATCAAAGTGGACCCTCTGAGTTAGAGGAAACCATGAATCAATTCATGCAACTCTCTTCAACCATTCAACAGAACCGAGAAATTCGAGATGCTCAACTTGCCAAATTCTTAACCGAGCAAAACGTAAGTCAAGTCTCAACTGTTCAAAACCCTACGACTTATGTAGAAACTTGCAATGCTACTTCTGTAAGGAGTGTAAAAGTGATTGGTGAGGATGATGGAAAGAAGAGATTGGAGGAGGAAGTTGATGACAAAGAAGATGTTGTTGAAAAGGATAACATAGAGTATGGAAACATCAAGAAAAATATAGAAGTTGAGTATGAGCTCTCAATGAAGCTACCTTATCCAAGACCGCCTAAAAAAGTAGATGATGTGTTAGTCGAAGGAACAAAAAAGGAGGATATAATCAAAGAAGTCATGAATGAGTTAGAAACTTCAAAAGTTGAAACTTTTTCAAAAGAGAATAGGGTGGACTTAGAGTTGAAGAAGAGTAGTAATGCAAATGAGCATAAACTCTCATTGGAGTTACTTCCTCCACAAGTTCCTAATAAAGAAGGGAAGGAGATTCATTGCTTTCGACCAATGGAAATGTTTAGCCGTTTGCAAACCACCATTCCATTTTTAGAAGGTTTAAAGTTAAAGCCAACATTTGTCAAGGATAGGTTCTCACAGAAGAAGAAATTAACAGATAAGGAGGTTATCTATCTTGAAGAGAGGACAAAACAAAGGAAGGAAGAGAGATCGCGAGTTGAAGGGGTAAGAATTAAGGATGAAGAAACCAAACAAGCAAACATGAAATACTTTTGGGGTTTCACATTGGTAAGAAAAGTACCAAGGAAAAGAGACAATGGTTGATGATTCAACCATGAACCGTCGAGCCATGCGACGATAAACGAAGCACTTTGTGGGAGGTAACCCACACTTCTAATGTTTTGTTTTGTTTAGCTTTTATTTCAGGAAATAATCAGGGAACCCGTCTGGTGAAAGCTAGGAGGCAGCAATTGATATTGCGTTACTCTCTGTAAGTCACCCTCTCGGATTTGTTTCGAAACATTGAGGTCAATGTTTAGTTCAAGTTTGGGGGGTGGAGTTATTTATTTTCGATTTGTTCAAATTTTCTGTTTTTATTTAATTATCCATGCCCAGTTAGAGTAAGTAGTCCCATAACAGAATGAGAATCTCAAGCGAAGTATCAACAAGGAAGCAACATGTATGAAAAGTGGTAGGAAGTGAATGTTCAAAATTTTTAAGTTTTCACTTTCTTTTTCAATAAGTAACAAAGCAGGTATGAATTTTCAAACTCAAACTCTTAATGTGTGCAATGAAACTTAAGGCGTTAGTAAATACTGTCAAAAGTTCTTTATGGTACACTATTTTATTGGATCGGTTTAGCCTTAACCATTGTGAGGAAAGCCTTCCAGTGTTTACTATATGCAGGAGACCATCAATTATTTTGACTTGTTCGTATCATGCTAAACCGGTTGTTGCATCGTCTGTGGAAATCTGTGGAAGTGATTTAGGCACTTGTTTGAATCTGAGAGTTCTTTTAGCCGACTCCACCGTAAAAATTATTTTCTTCTGTGAGAGTGTGATCCTTTGCTAACCATTCTTTGAGCCTGAGGTCAAGGTAAGTATCATAATATGCACCAAGAAAATAGCTGGTGAGGTTTGATCTCAATAAAGAGTTTTGTTCAGGACCATCAACCATAAAATTTGGTGATGTGTTTTCTCTTTGACCTTTTTAGAAAGTAGGGGAGCATTCATATAATCTGAATACGGGTTGATCTCCAAGTTGGGGAGAGTCACATTCAAAAGAAGAGTAAGTACTTATGGTAATCGGTGAAAGAAAAAAAGGCGTAGCTTGAAAAAAAGAAAAGAAAGAAGTAACAACGTTTGAATATAACGATTGTTGAAAAAAAAGTGAAAAAGAAGAATCAAGCTGCGAATGAATGAAAAAAGATGGACAGGGAAAGGAATTAGAGTGTAAGAGAAAAAGAAATAAGTTATGAATTGGATGCTTCCCTATATTAGGAACAACCCTTGATTATCTTCTTTTCTTTGAATCTAAACCACATTACAACCATAGAAAGACCTTCTGATTCTCAGATTCCACAGTACTTGATGCTAGCAATTTGGTGAACGTATGATATGGATTTCTGTTGATTTAATTGTTTGGATGAGTGTTTAACCCCTCTTTTATTCATCATACTTGTTGATGAGAGTGATTAGTGCTGATTCAATTACAATTGTGTAGTGTTTTGAACTTCTGGAGGTAATTTGCTTTCAAAGTTTGTTTCATGTGTATATTCTGAGTTTGCAGGTGGAAGAGGAGTATTTGACTTAGTTACTGGATTGAACCACTTGAGAAAAACTTTTTGAAAAACCTGTTGCATGATTGTCGGTAGACTTTGCTGGAGGTAAGTAATTTTGTTTAGGGACAAACAAAACTCTAAGTTGGGGAGAGTTTGTTAGGAGTAAATTAATGGTAAATTCATGTGTTAATATAAGTGATTTCTTCTCTAAACTAATGCAAATTGTGATGAATCCATAGGTTTTTATGAAGAATTGAACTGAACAAGTTTAGTTCGTGTATAAAGCAAATCGAATCACTTGTGGGTGTTATTTATGCAGGTTTAGAGCTGAACTGAAGCTTTAGGAAAACAAGAAGAGAAAAGGAAGCTGGAAGTCTCAAAGGCAAAGCAAAAAGATGAAGTTTGACAAGGGCGCGCCGCGGGAGTTCTAGCCAGCGCCGCGCCAAAGTTTCTGTTTTGAAGCGCGCCGCGCCAATCCGATGCCGCGCCGCGGCCTCGGCGTTAAAAGCCCAAAACTTCTATTTAAGAAGCCCTAGCTTCCAAGAGAAAAGGGAACTGGGTAGAGATCTTTTGTGAGCGAAATTCAGAGAGCAATCCTAATCCAGAACAGCAAACAACATCCGACGGAGAATTCAACATCAATTGAAGATATTCCCTTGATGAAGATGAATCCATCCATGAAACCTTGTGTGTTCTTCATGTCTATGGAGAGCTAAATCCCTCTTGTTGAGTTTAAGGTAGTAGTTAACCTATGAATATACAACACCATTGATTCTTTCCTATGAACAATTGTTTGAATTTTATTATCAATAAGAAACCTTGCTTTTAATTTACATCATTGTTGAATCCTTGATCGAAAGAAAGGATTTTTACTTTTGCCCTAGGTTACTATATTGATTCAATTGCAATTTGCAGAGATGGAATTGTGATTGGGTTTTCATAATTATCGTTCCTAATTACTATTATCGTTATTGATATTTGGAGAGATCGAATCTCATACCGGTAAAAGTTATCTAATTTGGTTTGCAGACATGGAATCATATTTGAGGATAAGTGAAGATAATAGTTCAAATGATTGTTCAATTGTGAATTAATCCATAAGTTGTATAGGAATAGGTTGATGAACCCTAAAGCTCAACATATTTCCTTAATCGTTAACAAATTCTCATTATTTGCATTCTTATTGTTATTTATATTTTACAATATTAGAATCATAACACAAATCCAATTACTTTTTCGAACTCAAAATAATTAACTATAGAACGGCAGTGATATTAACCAATCCCTGTGGATACGATATATTACCGAAAATATTTACCCACAAATACTTTCAACAACATGACCTTAAGAGAAGTGTTATTTATTTTAGTGAATTCGACAAGAAAGAATATGTTTTTAAAGGATATGTTTAACATGGTATCATAGTCAAACATATTTAATATGGTATTAGAGTCGCGTTCAAGACTTCAATGTGGGCATTTGATTTAGGCTCACACTAGGTATGACAGTCGGTGTTGAAGTTGGTATTTTTATTGTTGGAGTTTGTTTAAAGTTTGCTTAAGTTCTCGAGCGGTTGATTGTATAAATATTTGAAGACGACCTCATCTTTCAAACTAGCTTTTGAGATTGAGATACAAACATATTTATTATTATGGTATAAGCATATTTAACATTTATATCAAATTATTTCGTTAATATTTCTTTAAATATTAAAGATACAAAAAAAATGTGAATGAAAGAATCTTTGTTTAGAAAAATATACAGATAGCTGAATGAGTAAGCTATGAAAAACAAAACAGTTAGAAAGGAATGTAAACAAGTTCTCCTATGTGCAGCCAGAGATTATATGTGCAGCCAGCAAGGTGGATTGATTACGGGTGAATTGGATCTGTTTTTGAAGGCTTTGAAGGGCCACGAAGGAAGTGCAACAAAAGCCCATCAAAATCTCTCAACAATAATCGTTGATCTTGCAAAGGCCTGCTACCATATCCAAGTTGAGAAGAAATTACCAGAATGAAGAAAAGGATTACTATAACGTTAAAAAGAATCCTCTTGTTACTATAACAAAAAGCCATGCCTGCGATGATATCTTTAATTTGTATTAATGTAATAAGTTTGGACGAAATAGTTTAAAATGAACTTTCTGGTTTTGCCTATATATTATGTGATGAAATCTTTAATAAGAACAAGTTTTATTTTATAGTTGTTGTGGTTTGATGGTGGGAATCTACTATCTACTCTACTATCTATCCATTACTAATCAATTGACCAAACTATCTATATTGCCCTTTCAACCAATTTTTTTTACACACACAAAAGGTTATTTTCGTAACTAACTAATTAAGTCACATTCTTATAAGCATTGTATTGTAATTACCCATAGAACCCTTTTCACTATCATTGTAGAAAATAGTAGCCTATTTCATTTTGTCATATAACAAGGATAAATTTGTAATGTCATAATAGTGATGCAGCTTTTGTAGTACTGAAATCCCAAATCAATTGCCAAGTGTATACGTTTCCATTGGTGGGATTAAAAAAAATAGTTTTCCCTCCACCCAAAACACACTCCTTCACTCTCCACTTTTCTCTCTCTCCCATTTTTCTGTCTTCTCTCTCTCCTGTTCAGTCTTCTTTCTCCATTCAAACCCTAACTGCATCTGCCCCATTTCTCCACCTTATTTACGTCCACCACCACCTGTAATGAAAAAATCAAAGTCATATTCGTACTCTTCATCTCATGGACTTCCTAAACAACCAATTGGAATTTTGTTTCAAACAACTTCGCAGCGACCACCATTTCTCCATCTCTAACCGATTCGGTAAGAACGATAACCCTTTCTCCTTCTCCGACCAGTGGGGAAAGTCATTATTGAAGCCGATTCTCGAACTGGCACCGGTACACTCATTCATAAACCCTAATCTAAATCAATTTGTTTCACACATATAAACATAAAATTATAGTTGAAAATGTGTATGTTACTGCATCTAAGTTGAGAATTTCTATTTGATTGATTGTTTTTTATGTTCTTTTTTTTGAAGGATGTTCGATTTGATCTCTCTCAATTTCGGGTGTATATGTTGCAAATCGTGCATCTGATAAAATCACACAACTTACTGATAATGTCTACGTTTTCCGATCTGGATCGGTATTTTTCTTTCTCTATCTCACACCATTCATTTGTTATGTGGCTATTATTACTATCTTAAATTTGATTTCATGTTTCTCTTATTTTGAATCTTTACCTGCAGTATTCGGTGGAATTATGCATTGACTTTTCAGATCCCACAATTTATTTAGTTCATATTATTTTCAGCAAAAGGGAATTATCTGTTTTGTTAACTGAAAAAATGGCAGAGGGTTGAGCTTTTCGCTGTTTGTTATGTAATTCTAATTCTTTTTTGGTTGTTCTTGCCATGATAAATATGGTTATCTCAAGAATTATTTTGCTAATAGATGCAAACCAATAACATTATTCTCTTCAAACTGAACATATAGATCATCAAGGTTCAAAATTGTAGCTTGAGAAACTTTACCGAGAGAGCTCCAAACCTCAATCTGTTGTATTTATTTATTGAGTAAATTACTTTATCTTTTAACAATAATTAAGTAAACTATTTCTTTTTCCAAGCTGCATATTCTCAGGTTGTCTCTGACTATGTCCGCTATTTCCTCCGTCAACACACGTAAGTGGCTTACTCAATTGTGTATAACTGTTAGAATATTTTCCTTTGTAGTACTAAGATGTTTTAGACTATAATTTTTTATACTAAGATGTTTTAGACTATAATTTTTGATAGAGCCTATGAGACTGCTACGAGACTATTGTTGGATGAGAAGGCAATTCAAAAAAATAGGCCCAAGATTTGGAGGGTGTATGAGAGGTAGTCTAAAAGGAATGATGAGGTGGCAAAGAGAGAAGTGTGTGATGGATGAATGACTTTTCTAATATATTAGGAATATGTTTGAAGAGAGTGAGTGAATGCCTTTTGAGGCTTTTTATTTTCAATTAGAGTGGTATTGTTGAGTTTCTGTAGATTGGAAATGACGGTGTTGATGTTACAGTTCCTGACCAATTAGTGTTTCTAGATTCTTTCATTTGCAAATGGATTTACATCATTCACTAATGCACCTTGTCTACTAAAGCTTCAATGCTATTGCAAAGTAAGTATGTTTTTTACATTGCACTTTTGTTGCTGACATAGGTTCTTTATTTATTCAGTATCTTATCTTTGTTATTTTATTCTTTTTCAACAACTTTGCAGCCTCGGCTCTTTGTTAGAATATGAATGCAAGAAGGTCCAATTTCATTCAATTTCATTGTTCAATTAAGAGAATTAATTTTGATTCTTTAATCATTAGTAATCATATTCACGGGTCAAATCTCCTTTTTATTTTAGAAACTAATACATCTTCCAAATTTTCTATATTATCATGGACCCTCAACACTATTATTTCATGAAATTGTATGAAACCATATTAAACATTGAGTTCTTAATTCAAGTTACATCCCTTACCTTTTGAGTGAAAACATTGATGTTGGGGTATGCCATTGCTGAGATATTCTATCAAGCATTTAAAACAAGATATGGAAATGGAATTGGAGGTATTATTTGTTTAGGAATTGTTGCGGTCGCCATTTTTTCTGTGGCATGAAATTGTACAGAATGGCCTATGCTTTCTCAAGAGACGGTGCCATGCCATTTTCATCTTTGTGGCATAAAGTTAACAAGCAGGATGTTCCTATATATGCAGTTTGGCTTTCTGTTATTATATCATTTTACATGGCCTTAACGGGATCCGATGTTATTGTATTTGATCTCTTAATAATTTATTTCATTTTAACTCAATTTTAACAATTTATATAAACTACAGTCTCTTGGAAGTATAGTGGCCTTTGAAGCTATATTGTCGGTGTCGCGGTTGGAATACTATTGTCTGGGCTTGCTCCCTTGATCGTCTTGAATTGTCTTCAAAGTCATTCCATCTTTCAAATTACTCAGATTCACCTTGCGTATCAGAATATGGTTCGGATATTTTCAGCAAGCGGGAAGTTATAAAGAAACTGCAACAACAGTTGAAGAGAAGAAACTGCGGCAAAAGTTATACAAAAACTGCGGCAAGCGGGATATTTTAACTCTGTTTTCTTACACATTTTCTAATCTTATACTCAGTACAATTAACCTTTCTATAAAACAAAATATACATGTGTATTGATTGATCTCTTATAAAAGAATACACATTTTCTAATCTTATACTCAGTACAGTTAACCTATCCCGATGCGGTGAAATTGCATTTTAATTTTAATTCATGCTATTATAATCTTGAATACTATAATCATGAATACTACATTGCAAGATACATAGCAGATACAATTTGTTCTCATTCAATAATATTACATTGCAAGATACATACTAGGCATAAATTTGTTCTCATTCAATATCATGAAGTTTTTGCTAATTTATTAATCATTCTTGTAACATTGCCTCCGTGACTTTTAATGTATATACACTTTAGAAATTTACATTAATCTAATATCACTTTTGTTTCAATTTATTCTTGCAATTGTTTATTTCATTTCATCATACTGCCGTTTAAATCAAATATATGATTCAAAGTTGTTTCAAATTTTTGTCACTGCTTTCAGTCCTTTGACGATGATCATTGTAGCCATTATGGACACTTTCATCTTTGCTGAAAAATTATATCTTGGAGGGTAAGTATATTTTTTAATCTAAGTTGTATTTATCCGAAAATGATATTTTTATAAAATAAAGTGATAAATGGGACTAATACAACCACGTATTATTTGCAATAAATAAAAAATAATATTTAAAATTTTACAAATAAGTTAATCATTTCAAATTATATATATATATATATATATATATATATATATATATATATATATATATATATATATATATATATATATATATATATATATATATATATATATATATATATATATATATATATATATATATATATATATATATATATATATATGTATGTATATATAATTGCATGATAATACAATATATTTTTTAATTTTAATAACATTAAAAATGTATTTATCTCACGGGTCACTAACAAGACAATATTTATTTTAGTTTAATCAATCATTATTTTAATTTAAGAGACTAAATCTTTATTTTTAAATATTAACTTTTTTTCCATCTCACAATTATATTTTTTCTTATTTTTGCATTCACGTGTTATCACACTAACAAATATTTTGTTGTTATTTTTTTATTTCATGATTATTATTTGAAGATTCTAAATAACTATATTTTTTTAGTTATTTACACAATCATAATTCAATTACCCGTGCGGGAGCACGGGTCTCTTACTAGTGATATGTTATGTAATGTAACCCTCTAACGTGTATATATATAGAGGGAAAGAATAGTAGTTAGCTTTTCCTGCCCAAGTACTAGTTTTTGAAATTTTTTTAGCTTGACTGAGTAATTCGTTTGAGCTTGAAGTTTGAAAATTGAACGAATCAAACTTCTTGACAACGAAACAAAATGCCAAAACGAATCATACGCTTGATTTATGTTGTCAACTATCTCTAAACTTGACACAAAGTCAAAATGGTTAATATCATGCGCAATTTTAGTATATTAATCACATAGCTGACACCACACTAATAGCATGTCCTTCACAAACATACATTAATAATTAATCACATTAATTTATATGGGAAACAAAACTTTAGAATAACTACATTCAACAATTATTGGCTGGACCATAGTAGCAAGGGTGACACTATGCCAAAAGATAGATTAGGCAGACTCCTTTTTTTTTTTTTTTGTCAGCATCAACTATCTAACTAAGAATGAAATATGCCACTAAACACCTTAATTTATCCTTAATGAAAAAATAATTATTTTTAGAAAAAACCTTTTATTGTAATTTGTTAATTCAAATTTTATTCCTACCAATCACATTTCTTCATTCCTCCAAGTGACACTCCCCTTCCAATATTGCTATTTGGTGTTTCTTAAAATCCATTGGTTTTTTCCTAAAATTTTTCTCACTTATCTCAATCTCTCTCTCTCTCTCCCATTTTCTCTCGTCATCACTCTCTATTCGAGACAAACCCTAACACAGCCGTTGTCTTTCTCCACCATATTTTTATCTCTATGCTCTCTCATTTTCGGTACCTTCTTCCTCTCTCTTCGAGGCGGGGCAAGGCGCTGTTAAGGGATGGTGGGACTTTGGAGCGGATGGCCAGCGTTGTTGTTGGTTTGTGGCCAGTCGAAGGGTGAATGATTCGCGGTTGCCCTCTCGTCGGAGTTTCAGTTCAGGAGATTTGAAGCTTACTCCTCTTCTCTAATCCAAATTTCTTTTGTTGTTTTCAGTTTTGAAACTTTTGCAGGTTGATGTGTTTGGGATTTTGGGTTATGAATGAATGAATCTAACTTTGTTTTGTAAACTGTAGTTCGTGTTTGTACAAGATGATGTGATGGCTAAGAAAATAGATCTTGTGAGGGCTAAGATTTTATATTCACGGTGAGTGTATGTTTTTTGTATTTCTAGATACTTGTATGATCCAAAATATTATAAATTCATTCAGATTTGGATACCTATATGACCTGAAATACTACACTGCTAAAAATCTTAAAATAGTCACGAAAATTTTAAATAATGACATTATCTAAAGAAATTGATATAATATATAAAGAATTCAATAATACGATGAAAGAAATAAATATAAATATTATTTTATTAACAAAAAATACTAATAAAATAAAAAATGGCTGTAATGAAATAAGTAATATACAAAATACCCTCGATGATATTAATAGCGTTAAGGAAATTAATGAACATATAAATATTCAAAAAATTAGGAAAATTCCAATCAATTAGAAACTCTATTAAATCATGAAGAAAATAATATAAGCATAACAATAAACGATTGAAAAGACTCATTAGTTAGGTCAAAAGAATTAACCCAATTAGATAAAATAGTAAAACTAGAACCTAAAACGATATCTATGTTAATAAATCCATCATCTTCATGGAGGGGATAAAAACAGAATACATGAAAGCATTAAGAAGATTTGATGATATTGAAAAAATTAGACAATTAATGGAAAAACTAAAAATAATAGAAGAAGAAAATAAACAAGTAGAAAAAAATTTAAAAAATAGAAGCTAAGGAAGAAATTAGGATCTTCATGGTTATTGCTGTATTTTTTTTCAATACTTGGTTATCTAAAAAAAATTCTCGAAATTAGGATCAAAATTAGATATAGATGATATATTTATGCAAAAGGAAAATCAAGTAATTCTAAACAAAAAAAAAAACAAGAAGAGTATTGGAATCCTCATAGTTGTTGAGAAAACTATGAAAATGAAACTATGATTCGTAGAAGTTATTATACAAAGGTTGGTGGAAATAGTGGGCAAAAGTTTTAGAGAAATTAAACCCCACTATGAAATTCATCCTGAAAAATTAGAACGTAAATACCACAACGAGTAATCTTGGATGTAGAGCGCCGAAATGCATTGATAATTAAAACATACGGATGATTCACTACTTCTAAAAACACATCTAACCTCGGACTCGAAATGCATTTTATCTAAGCTACAAATGCGAAGTAACGAAGGACGTCATGAAAAGTTACCACTTTACCTCTTAGATTTTTAACAACCGAGGGGTAAAATTATGTGCACATGGGTTCGATCCCCAACATTTGTATTTTTATTATTTTCAAAACTAAAGCGTCGTACCTCTCAGTTTATCAATAAAACTAAAAGGTAACATATTTTTTAACTCGTTACATTGTTTGCACATAAGGTTAATAAATTAATTTGTTTACAAATTACATTGTTTAACCAGAATATTACGTTGTTTACATAGAATATTAAAGTAAGAATTAATTTTTCAGTGAAAACAAAATGCTGAATCTTTGAATCATTGATATTTGTGGTAGATCAAAATGCTGGATGCATAATATCCTCTATGGTTTTTTCTTGCATTTGTTTATGGTATAAAGCAAAAAAGGGTTAGATAAACAAATGACTTTTCGTTCAAATAAATATTTAAGAAAACAAAGCTTGAACCTAAATAATTTTCTACTCTTGCAATCCGGCATAGAGTACTTTTTTAAGCGTCTTTAGGTTTCAAGCACTTCATGTTTTATTTAGGTTAAAAATGTTAATATTTAACTTTTACAATGGATGTCTTTTAAGTTTTCACGCGGATCACTAATAGAAGTGTCTCTAGCGTTGATACTCATGAAATGGACGACACGAATTTGTTTAAGGACGGTAATCAATATTATAATTATCATGCCAAAAGTATTCCTTCGGTTTCTCAAAAACACTAAGGTAAAACGAGTATAATTTTTTGTTGTATAAGTCTTTCGGTTAGGTCCATGAATCTATGTATAATTAGATTATGATTTTAGGCTTTGTTTGTTGGGTATTTTATATTTAAATATGTATCTCTTATATGCTTGCAGGTGTGACAATCTTATAGCTTAGACCAACAAGGGATAGCAAGGGCTTCAAGGCATAACATAAGGTTTTGGCTTTTCTCAAGCGAAACCTTAGAAAGGCAAGGTTTTTTGGGAAATCTTTGAAGTTATCTAGGGGAAATGGGGAATTGGGAAACACTTGTTTACACCATGGATTTGGATTATTCAGATATTGAAGGTTGAAGAGGTTGGGAAACACTTGGTTAGAAAATATGGTTAATTTTTTGGGCGCCTTCAGGGTTGTTCTTGGGAATGTGAAAGCAAAGACTATTTTCTTGTAACTTATCTGTAATCTCTTGTAACAACTTTATGATTATAGTGAATTGGAGAGTTGCTATCTCCCCTAGAGTAGATCATTTGATCAAACTGTGTAAATTAACATTCGTCTTTTTCTCGCCTTATTCTGTTATATTATGTGTGTAGGAATTACTATTGCTGTAGATCATTTATTTTGGTTGCTACTATTCTTTGCCTTATGAATTGATATTGAATTTTGTCGTAATTCACAACAAGTGGTGCGGTGAGCATGGAGCAAAGAGGTACTGTTTACAAGTGAGCACCATGGTTAGATGAGAGATCAAAATTTTTCCCGATAACAACGACTTCGGGTAGTGGAAAATTAAGATGCAAGAAATTTTAATTCAAGAGAAGTGTATCGATGCTTTGAAGAATGAAGCATTGATGCCTGCATGGCTTACATAGATACAGAAGACCGAAATATTGGATAAGGGTAGGAGGGCCATTATGTTATGCCTCGGGGATAAAGTTCTAAGAGAAGTCTCAAGGGAGAAAACTGCGGTTTCTATGTGGGAAAAAATTGAATCATTGTAAATGACAAATTCTTTGCCTCACAAGTTGTATCTGAACAACAACACTATTTATTTCGAATGGTGGAGAACAAGTCCATAGTTGAGCAGCCTACAGAATTTCACATGATTATCGATGATCATGAGAATTTTAAAGTGACGATTGATGATGATGACAAGGCTTTTCTCCTGTTGAGTTCATTATCCATATCCTTTGAGCACTTTAAGGATGCCCTTCTTTATGGTAAGGAAGGTACTATTACTTTAGCTGAAGTCCAGACGGCGGTTAAATCCAAATAAATTTCAAAGTTAAAAGATTTGAAGATTTAAGATAGTGGTGAAGGCTTAAATGTGTCAAGAGGAGGAGGTGAGCGTAAAGGGATGCCCAAATCAAAGAGGTCTGACAAGTCAAAGGTAAAAAAATTTCATTATCAGAAAATCAGTCACATTAAAAGGGATTTTTCTGAGAGAAAGATCAATGAAGATTCTGTTCAAGCTGCAGTCACAAGATGAACGAATAGATGAACCATTATGTCAAAAAACGAGGGAGGAAAATACATTTCAAGATCACATAAAGTAACAACTATCTCTTTTTGCAATGTTGGTAAGATCGTGGGATCGATCACCTTACTGCAAATTGACCTGAAGAAAAAACACAGTTTAGTTATTGTGCTTCTTACTTTTTCTTGCAGAATAGAACGTATACCTATTGGTAAAAAATGTTCCATTATAACATGGCAATCATGCGTCTTCAAACTCTTTAACTTGAGGTCTTTCATGGACACAAGTCTTCTAATATCTGATGAGTACCCTTCTGGAACTTTAACTTCACAGAGGAACTTACACAATGTTTTATTCTCCTTTCTAGATAGAGTGTAAACAACAGGTGGCAGATATGTTCGTCTTCCTTTCGTCACGGGTCCCAATTCAGTTCTCATTCCCATGTTTACCATGTCCTTCCTTATGTTAAGGCCATTTAGACTTTCCTTGTATATTGAGTTACGTACCTATAACGCTATCAAATACATTTTTTTCAATATGCATAACATCGAGGAAATGTCTTACGTATAGCGACTTCCAATATGGAAGTTAAAAAAAAAATTGACTTCTTCTTCCACCCACCTTTGACAAGTAAATGTGCAAAAGGCTTGCCAAACTGAGTGCTCACATCTTTCACCTTTTCAAAAATTTGATCACCTGTCAAAAAAGGCGGGGCTGTACTTTGTTCGGTCTTTCCATTGAATGCTTTTCTCCACCCACGGTAGTGATGATTAGAATTTAAGAATCTACGATGACCGAGAAAGACATTCTTCTGACCAAGATCCAATCGTGTCGTATCGGTTTCATCTTCATAAACAGGACACGCTTTTTGACCTTTATTGTTGTACCCTGATAGATTTATGTATGCTGGAAAATCATTAATTGTTCCAAACAACATCGCCCTCAAGTTGAAACTTTCTTTCCTATACCCATCGTAAACCTCCACACCGTTCTCCCACAAAAACTTTAAATCTTCGATTAAGGGTGCCAAGTATACGTCTATGTCATTCCCTGGTTGTTTAGGCCCAGAAATTAACATAGATAACATCATGTACTTACGCTTCATACATAGCCACGGAGGTAGGTTATAAATCATAAGAATCACAGGCCAGGTGCTATGCGAGATACTTTGAATACCATGCGGGTTCATTCCATCAGTAGACAATGACAAGCGAAGGTTTCTTGCTTCTTTTCCAAATTCAGGATAATCACTATCAACTTTCATCCACTGTGGTGAGTCTGCCGGATGTCGTAACTTTCCATCAATAATTCTTTCATCTGCATGCCAAGTCAAGTGTCTTGAATCGGTTTCACTACGATACATGCGTCTAAATCTCAGAATTATAGGAAAATACCATAAGACTTTGGCCGGAGACAACTTTTTCTTATATCAAGGGGCACCGCATTTAGGACACTCATTCAACGCTGCATACTCGTTTCGAAACAAAACACAATCGTTTGGACATGCATGTATCTTATCATAGCTCATGCCAATAGAGGACAACATCTTTTTGGCCTTATACGTTTGATTGGGAAGAACATTATCCTCTGGTAACATATCTTTCATAAGGGCTAATAACTCTGTGAAACTTTTATCCGACCATCCATTGTCCGCCTTTAAGTTGTACAACTTTAACACCGCAGACAATCTTGTGAATTTTGTACAACCGTCATACAACGGTTTCTCTGCATCGCTTACCAACCTCTTGAACATTTTGGGACAATCCTCAAGATCTTCTTCAAGCGCTTCTGCAATCTCTTCGACTCGATCATAATCGTATGTGTCTGTGCAATCGTCGTTTGAAGCATACGTCGTATTACACCTCGACTCAACATTCCCGTTACTTTTCTCACCATGCATTGCCCAACATGTATAACTTCTATCAATTCCAAACCGTAGTAAATGCGATGCCAACTGATTCCCGTCAACCTTACCCCCATAACAGCAACCCAAACGAGGACACGCCATTCGAATCGGGTCTTCGGCGTGCGTAGCCGCAAACTTAACGAATTCCCATACCCCTTTCTCGTACTCTTTCGACAATCGGTTTGAATTCATCCATGTCTTATCCATGTCTTAATTAAGCTAAACAAAAACGATCAAACTTTCACTCTTCACAAGTAACCCCTATAGCGAATTCACAAAGTTAGTAAGTTCATCACTTAACGATTAACGAAATTGACATCAAGAATATTCCACATGTCGGAATAATGAGCAAAGCTCTTGAGCCTCTTTCATTTCTTCTTTGAAAGTAGATAACATGACTATAGTTTTTGTTAGAAATCATAAGCCAAGAAATTGATAGTGCATGAAAAATAGAAGAGAAAGTTATTATCTTGGAATTTTGTATCCTATATTAACTCTCTAAACACATAAAACTAATGAGCTATCAAGGAGCTTCGCTTATGTTTGTAGTTTACCATTAAACATATTAAAATCAAGCGGTTACAAAAAGTAGGTGCATGTGATCATATTATAACACATCATAATGTCAGTATAATGCGTTTCTGTCAAAACACAAAGTATAAACGGAATGAATCCGGAGCAATAAAACGCAACATATATAATCAAACAATTTCAGAAAAATTCATCATAATACCAGTAATTTGAGAAAGAAATTTACCTCGGATGTTACCGAACTCAAGAAAACGTCAAACGTCAAACTAGGCCGGGAAACGATCAAACTTTCACTCTACACAAGTTACCCCTATAGAAAATTCACAAAGTTAGTAACCACCAAGACAAAATCGATTGAAAGAAATTTGAAATACTAACTTTCCTTTTAATTTGCAATCACAACTAAACAAATCTTTTGTAGCCTATCTAAAATTTCGATAAATGCGTGAGATTCTCAACTGTTTAAATTTAAAACCGGGGCAGCAACTACGCATGGCCGATTAACTTTCCAACATCCCACCCCATGGCCGATTAACTTTCCAACTCCTACTTTCGGCTTAACTATTCTACTTGTTTTTTTGGCTTTAACGTGCATTACCACCTAGGTATATTTATGTAGTAATTTTTTAGTTTCTTATAAATTTCTAACTATACTTTTATAGAAACATCACCGGAAATAGAATTCTAAACTTAGCTAAAACAATCATTCACCAAAGTTTTATTTACATCCTCCATCAACTCAAATGGCCATTGAATTCTAGATAATCGATCAGGGACAAATATTAGCTGATGACTTTAGAGTACCAACTTTATTAAGATATCAAATTTGACATCTCTTGCACTATTAAAAAAAGATTATATTTTGAAAGACGGAGTTCTTTTTTAGAGCATGTTGCTCCCAATGAGATCTCTTCACAAAAATCTCAACATACGAAAGCAAATAGTAATTACATCTAATAAAGGATCTCAATCATACATATTACATACCATTCATTTTCTTTCAACATAAAAATAGTGTATATTTTCTCACATGATCATTTGTTTAATTTCCTAAAATGCTTATTGCAATTTTATTTTATATTTGGAGAAAAATTCATAAACTCAATTCTAATACTGGTTCTAATACTGATAATTTATATCAGTTCTAACTTCCAATAACTAAAATTCTAAATTATCAAATACACTCAATTCATAACAGTTTCTAAATTCTAATACTGGTTCAAAGTTCCAAGAACAGAAATTTTAAAGCACCCAATTTCCCTCTATTCCAAACCCAGCTCCCTACTCATTCCCTATTTATCTTTTCTTTGAATTTCCTCCTTAGTTTTCAACACCATAAAGAAGCTACTCTTTAAGATTGCAGAGGGAAAAACAAATAGCACAAAGTGAATCCAGTACAAGTTCAAAGTACCAAATTATCAATTCCCAGAGAATTCAAATATCATGTCATACAACTAAAATTATAGCAACTAAATTCAACCTAGGGTTTCGTTAGATTCTTAGTTAGCAATGATAGCGTGAGAAAGTGTTAAAGAGTGAATAAAATTGAATCTGAGTAACAATAAGCAGAGAGAGTGGAAACTTACAACAATGAGGGACGACGGTGAGAGGGACGACGGAGAGAGGGACGATCGATGCTGGGGACAGTGGAGAGAGGGTGAGCCAAACAGAGGGACGGCGGAGAGAGTGTGAGCGAAACAGAGGGGCACCGGAGAAGAGAGAGTTTGTACTACTGTAATTAGGGATTTGGGATAAAAAAAGAATAATGAATTTGTCTGAAGCATTTCTTTTTTTTGTTTTAATTAAATGGGCTTAGACAGCGCTTTGGGTAAAAGCGCTCTCGTACCCCCCCTTTACCAGCGCTTTTAACAAAGCGCTTTCATTACCTCCCCCCTTTACCAACGCTCTTAACAATGCTTTTTCTAAGAAAGTAAGATTTAAATCTATGAAAGTTTTGGGAAAGAGAAACAAAGGTGATAATTTTAAAAGGGAAAATCTTAGGGGAAAGGGAAATAAAGTCATAAAAGGAGGTGGATATAAAAATGTAATTGGAGTAACAAGAAGGCTTTGAAGGTAGTAGAGGTCTCGGATTATTATATTAGTGGTAATTCATCGTAGCGTTACGGAGAACAAACGGAGGAATCAGATATTCATCTAAGTAATGTGAGGCAGTGGAAGCTTGTGGACAAGAATTTTGGTGGAAAATTGTGGGAGGCTATTGAGGAGTTGTGGGTGGTGGACATGGAGGGTCAGAAAAAGTTAATTAGTAGAATAGAAAGTTTGGAACAAGGGGGAGTTCAAGAAGAGAGGGTTAGGAAGGAGTCAAACAAAGATGTGCAATGATTATTGGTACTTTGAATATTAGAGGGGGAGTGAATGCACTCAAAAGAAGAAGGATCAATTCTTTAATCAATAAAGGTAAAGCGGATATTTTTCTTATTCAAGAAACTAAAATTTCTTGTATGAACGAAGTGATGGCTAAGAGTTTTTGCAGTTCTTCGGAGGTAGATTTTTCTTTTTCTAACTCAATGGGTAGATCGAGGGGGTTGATTACAATATGGAAGAAAGAGAATTTGGAGGTGTTGAGTAGTTTTAAAGGAGAAGGCTTTTTGGGGATTCATGTTCATTCGAAAAACAATTTATATTATGTGGTGAACATATACTCTCCTTGTGATTTGGGTAAGAAAAATATTTTGTGGAGAGACTTATTAGTTTTACAGGAATCTTTCAGAGATGGCGAGTGGATTATGGGAGGAGATTTTAATGCTACTAAAAATTGTAGGGAAAGAAAAGGAAGGGCGGTCGTGGTGAATAATAGAGAGTCGAAGCTGTTTTTGAAGTTTATCAACAATAGTGAGTTGATGGATATTCCTTGTAAAGGGAAAAGATTTCTTGGTTTAGTGGTGATGGTAAATCTATGAGTAGAATAGATCGTATTCTTGTTTCAAGCAATGTGATTAATAGGTGGGGAGTTACCGGTCAATTTATTAGAGATAGATACATTTCGGATCATTGCTCAATTTGGTTAATGAAGGATAACTCTAATTGGGGCCCTAAACCTTTTAGGTTTAATAATGAATGGTTCTCTTTTGGCCCTTTCATTCCTTTTATGGAGAAAGAGTGGAAAAGCATGAAGGTGGAAGGAAGAGGGGATTTTGTGTTAAAAGAGAAACTTAGGCTTCTAAAAGACAAACTTAGAAGATGGAATAAGGAAGTGTTTGGGAAGATTGATCTTGAAATGGAGGAAGGAGTCCGCGATATGAACAAGGCCGACGAGAGGTTAGTGTTTTGTTTCAAATTCTTCTTATTTTAATGAAAATCTTGTTTTTAGAAAGGAAGCTTGTAGTAAATTTTGGAGGAATTTGAGGATTAAGGAGAATATGATTCTTCAAAAGTCTAGATGTTCTTGGATTAAAGAGGGAGATGCGAATAGTGATTTTTTTCATAAAGTAATGAAGCAAAGAAGAAGACATAATCATATTGGTCCAATCATTTCATCGGGAGATATGGTAGGATCGTTGGAAGGAGTTAGAGAGGCGGTTTTTAATCACTTTGAGAATAAATTTATTGAAACGGAGGAGGTGAGACCTTTGTTGGAAGGTATCTCATTTAAATGTATTAGTAGGTAGGAGGCGGATGGGCTTGAGAGACCTTTTCTTGAAAGAGAAATTAAGGAGGCGGTTTGGGAGTGTGGTGGTAATAAAAGTCCGGGACCAGATGGTTACTCTTTTCTTTTCATTAAGAAGTGTTGGCATTTTCTTAAAGATGATTTCATCCGCTATTTTAATTAATTTTTGTTGGAATATCCATCTCTAAGGTCATTACATTTTTTTTACTTTAGTTCCGAAGTCCGCTAATCCTATTTGTTTGGATGACTATAGGCCTATTTGTTTGGTGGGTTGTATGTATAAGGTGGTGGCGAAGCTCATGGCCGGGAGACTAAAAGTTGTCCTTAATTCTATTATTTCCCCTTGTCAAAGTGCCTTTGTCCCCGGAAGGCAATTGCTTGACGGAGTGTTAGTGGCTAACGAAGTGGTGGATTATGCTAGAAAAGAAGATAGTAAGTGTATTCTTTTTAAAGTGGATTTTGAAAAGGCTTATGATAAGGATAGTTGGAGTTTTTTGAGATATATGCTTAAAAGGATGGGGTTTAGGGAAAAATGGATGAAGTGGATGGAGTCTTTGGTTTTTACAAGTAATATGCCGGTGCTTGTAAATGGGAGTCCTATGAAGGAGTTTTGTGTTTCTAGAGGTTTGAGGCAAGGAGACCCACTCTCTCCTTTCCTTTTTGTGATTGTAGCGGAAGGTCTTTTGGGTCTAATTAGACAATCTACCGAAGTGGGGGAATTAAGAAGATTTTCTATTAAGGGGTCGTGCTGTGTGAATGTTCTTCAATTCGCGGATGACACCTTAATAGTAGGAAATGGTAGTTGGAAACATGTGTGGGCAATAAAAGCGGTGTTTCGGGCTTTTGAAATAGTCCCGGGGCTTGGTATCAATTATCACAAAAGCAAGTTGATTGGCATTAATACTAATAGAAGCTTTTTGGAGGCAGCCTCCCTCTTACTTTCTTGCAAGGTGGAGGATTTTAACTTTTACTTTCTTGGTATTTCTATAGGTTTCAAGCCGAGGAAGGAAGCCACTTGGAATCCTCTTTTGTTGAAGATGAAGAATTGATTGAAAGGATGGATGAATCGCTCCTTGAATTTGGGAGGTAGAATTACTCTCTTAAAGTCCGTGTTTAGTTCCTTGACCATTTTCACTTTGTCTTTTTATAGAATGCCTAAAAAAGTGGTGAAAATGTTTAATGCTTTGCAAAGTAAGTTTTTGTGCGGGGGGTGGAGGAAAAGAGGAGAATCCATTGGGTGAAGTGGGAGGAAGTTACTTTACCCTTTGAAAAGGGTGGATTAGGAGTTAAAAATATTGAGATGTTCAATTTGGCTCTTCTAAACAAGTGGAGGTGGTGGATCCTTCAAGGGCATGTTGCTTTGTGGTTCGATGTGTTGAAAACTCGGTATGGAGACATATCCTCAAATGCTTTTTGTGGTGGCAAGGATTTTAAAGTTCATCCCTCTTATTCATTTTGGTGGAAGGACATGATAAAGGTTAGTGTTTCGTCTTCTTCGAATCCCATTGTAAATTGGTTAGAAGGCACCCCGTTGAAAGAAACTTTTCCGGTTTGTATGAGTTTTCTTGGTTAAAGAAAGTTTCGGTAGCGGCTATGGGAGGTTGATTGGATGGTGTTTGGATTTGGGGTGATTTTGGAATTCCCGAGTCTTTCTTGGAAAATCCCGAAATTGAGGAAGAAGTCGGGAAATTGAGGAGGAGGTTGGAGGAGTTTAGGGGGTGGAAAGATGATAAAGATACGGTGGTTTGGTTCGGTAGCCCGAAGAAGGATTTTTCGGTGGCTTCGTGTTATTATTTTTATAATTCTTTTAGAACACCTTATGACCCCCCCCCCTATTATTCATGATGCAGCTTTTGGATTAATATGGAAGATGGAGGTTCCTTTCAAGATAAAGACTTTTGGTTGGAGATTGTTCCTTAATAGACTACCAACAAAGGACCTCTTAGTGATTTGAGGTATACCTCTTCCTTATGAGAACTTAATATGTACATTTTGTGGTAATTGTTTGGAAAATAGGAATCATCTCTTTTTTAGTTGTGGGGTGGTAAAGAAAATTTGGTGTGATATAGCTTTTTGGGTTGGTAAAGGGGATAATTTTAATGAAGAGTGTTTGTCGAATTTTATGGATTGGCACTTACTCTTTAGTGTGAATATGGTGAAAGATAGAAAATTGGGGATTGTTTCGCTTGCTACTACATGGGCTATTTGGTTGGTTAGAAACGGAGTGTGTTTCTGGAATGACTTATGGAATGTTAACGACACCGTTTGAAACATTAAGATTTCGGTTTAGAGGTGGTCATTTTGCTGGAATATTACCCACCCTAATTATACATTTTACGAGTTTTGTAAGGAGCCGTTGTATTTCCTCTCGTGAATGTAATTGGTTTGTAATTTTCTTTTGTCGGTTTTTACCGTCTCTTGGTGTAATTGGGTTGGAGAACCCTTAGTTCTCCCTTTTATAATATCTTGATTACTAAAAAAAATGTTATATTTAATTTCTTGTACACTTTATGATAACCATACATCACCATAATTTAAAATATTAATTGCAATAAATTGAAGAACAACTAGTTTGGTCTAACAATTAATTTTCTTCAACTAACTACTCCTTTGTTATATATAAATTTCATACTACAACCTCTTAAAATTCATACTACAATTTTATTTCTTTGTATTCAATGGATCCCTCTCAAAATAACTACCAATGTTATATGAGTCTTTTGCAAAATCAACAACAAAAACAACCCTCCAGTAACATTTCTCAAAATATCCAACAGGTTATGTATCCACCACACCAACAAATTCAAATATCTGGTTTATGCCTCAAATGGTCTCTAGTGGCAGTGTGGAGGCCTTCAACAATGTGTCACAATTCTCCACTTAATCTGGTTTGGAAAATATTAAGCTTGATGAAGGGAAAAATTCTACTAAGAAAAAATCCCGAACAACATTTTCAAAGGAAGAAGACACACTTCTAATTCAATTATGGCTCAACATTTTAAAGGATCCAATTGTAGGAGTTGACTAAAAAGCTAATGCTTTTTGGTTAAGGATTAGAGAAACCTACAACACATACCGTGACCAACTCTTAAAGAGGGAAGAAGATCAACTAAAAGCTCGATGGCACCGATTGAATGGTTGTGTTCAAATATGCTATTTTGAGGATAACCCTGGTGAAGAAGTAATTCAGTTGATACAAGAAATGCAACAATCTGAAAACAACACAAGACGTGGTGAAAAAAAAGTTATTAATCGAAGTCGTGCGGAAGGGCATAATCAATTATACAACGACTATTTCTCTACAAATCTTGTATACACAGAGGAGCAATTTCGATGACGCTTCAGAATGCGAAGGCATGTGTTGTTTCAGATTGTTGAAGCTTTAGGAAATCATGATGAGTACTTTCTGACAAGGGTTGATGCAATTTACAGAGTTGGTCATCCACACTTTTTAGAAGCATACATGCAACGAAGATCACATATTCATCAAAAACAAAATCATCGACAACTTCAAGCGGACTTGGTGGAGCATATTTTGGAACGGTTTGGGCACGAGAATAATGAAAATTAATTTATGTATTTTCCATTATTATGTATTTTATTTCTTGTCATTATATATATTTTTACTATGTATTTTATTTCTCATCATTATGTATTTTATATTATTTTTATTATAATGTATTTTATTTTTCATTATTTATGTTATTTAAAATTTACAATATTTTTATATATTAATTATAATTGAATTAATTGATTTAACATATTCAAAATGTTGTGTAAATAAAATAATATAAATTGGTGGGGTCAAAACTTATTAAAAGCATTCAGTTGGCAAAACTTATTAAAAGAAGCCTAAAATCTAGTTTCAAGAATCAAACCCCCGTCGTTTGGTATGGAAGCATGTGAGATTTCCGCTGCACTACAACAACATCATATTCAAGTATTTCAAATTAATAAATATATAATTACTTTATTATTACAATTCATTAAGCCCACACCCAAAAATTTGAGGCCCCTCTATTTTTGAGGCCCGGGGCTGTGGGTCTACTTGCCCTGGCCCAGGGCCGGCCCTGAATGGATGCATAGAATGTAATGTAACACAATGCCATGTGTGGGATCATGAAGATTGATTTTATTTTATTTTTATAATATGAAGATTGATTTAAAATGATAAGGACTTAGTATTTTTTGTAGATAGTCGGCATAGAGATGTCGATGTCTAGCTTAACGAAAAGGTTATGGACTTAGTATTTTTTTCGATAGTCACCATATACATTTCGAACCAAGGCAATTGAGTCAATCAGTAGTTGGAGGGAACAAACGTGGTTGAATAACCATTTAGTGGCCTATCCGTAGGAGAGGGACGCGTGGAAACGACTTTCGAAGCAAGAGACATGTGTTGCTAAACGTGGTGCTCAGTAGAGAAAAGTCCACCCCTAATAGTTATTTGTATTTTAGTATAAATAGTAACTCCAATAAGAGAATTAGGTGTGTCAAATTTACTACAAAATTCACTAAAACTCAGAGTACCAAGCGTAGAGAGAAATGAATTCCAAGAGTGCAATATACGTTTGATCACCAATTTTCATTTATGCAAAACTTTAATGTCAAGTTTACTTTACGTTTCCGTGTTCTTCATAGTCGAACTCTTTACTTTTTCCAGTTACAGTTTCACTTAACTTGCTTTTATTTTCATAACGAAGTTTGGGTCAATGTCGAAAACAATTCTCATTCTCACTACTTACACATTGTTTGGAAAAACATTCAAGCACATTGTTCTGAGACTCCCTAGTCAGTCTCGATAGTAACCTTTAATAAGAGACTAGCGTCGTTTACCAAATTTTAGGGTAAATAGAGATTAAGTAATGAATGGAAAAATGAACTTGGAACATTGGAAGACTGAGAATCTAATTGCAAACTGAAGGTGAGAAAAACACAAGAATGAGAGGTTGAATTGGGTTATCCTTTTCTTTCTTATGTAAAAATCTCTTATCAGATTCTGAAATCAAAGTCTAGAATCTGATACGTAGAAGTTGTAATCGGTTATAGTAGTGAATATTCAGTTCCTGCAAAATTTGATATTGCAGAAAAACCTTCTTGTTGAACCCCGAATTGAAGAAAATGTGAGAAGATCAATAAGGAAAAGAGGATTTCCTCCAAGACTCCAAGATTGTGAGATATTTCGAAATAACGAAGTTAATGATGATGGTGATTGTGAGATTGCTATTTTTCTAGCTATGGAAGGTTTAACTGCTCTAACTAAGAACTCCGTGGTGGTGGGTGATTTTAAACCTTTCAAGTATGGAGCCAACGACTTTGTGGACATCCTCCAATTCGCGGATGATACCATCATTCTAGGAGAACCTTCTTACGATAACCTTTGGAGTATAAAAGTGTTGTTGAGAGGTTTTGAATTGGTTTCCGGATTGAAGATCAATTTCCATAAAAGCAACCTTTATGGAACTCACATAGGAGATTGGTTCATAAATTCGGCGACAAAGTTCCTTGCTTGCAAAAAAGGTTATTTTCCGTTTAAATTCCTCGGTATTTGGGTGGGAGAAGGTGCAAACAAGAAGAAGGTTTGGCAAGAGGTGATCGACAAAATAAAATCAAGACTTTCCAATTGGAAGGGAAGGAACATCTCCATAGGAGGGAGGGTGAATTTAATTGGCTCCGTTCTTAACGCTATTCCTATGTTCACTCTTTCCTTCTACAAAGCTCCGAGTAAAATCATCCATGTTATAAGAAGCCTTCTTAGCAATTTTTTGTGGTGCGGGAACACTAAATCAAGATGCATACATTGGGTGAAGTGGGAGAATGTATGCAAACCAAGAGAGAAAGGTGGGTTAGGTATTAGGGATATTGGAGATATGAATAAATCCCTTCTTCTTAAATGGAAATGGAGAATTTTAAAGGAAGATAAGGCTATTTGGAGTAGATTCTTACTCTTGAGATATCACAATCCCAAATTAAAAGTGTTAGCTTATAGCAAGGACCTTTTAAATAGGGAGGACTCACGTTGGTGGCGAGACATAGTCCTTAATGACTTCAAAGAAGACGATTTCGGAGAAGGTTTTTACGAATGGGTGAAATGTGAGTTCAAGAGAGGAAACAATATTCTTTTTGGCTTAGTTGTTGGTTGGTTGATCAACCGCTCTGCATTGTTTTTCCGCATTTGTTTGACAAAACAACCAACAAACTTAGCGCGGTGAGCGACCTCTTTCTCTCCAATCACGGAGAAATTATTTGGAAACTAGAAGACATTTTTGGGGAGGAAGTGTTGAACCCTCCGGCTCGGAGTGCCTCTTCCATCATTTCATCCAATCCGACCACGGCAATAACCGAAGAGCTTAGGGAGTTGAAAAGGATGCTTCAAAGGATGGTGCCGGATTCGACGATAATGGACGGTTTCCATTGGAACTTAAATACAAACGGAGCATTCACGGTGTCTAGTGTGTCGCACTTGGTATCTAATACAAAGGAGATAGCTTGGCCAAATCTTATCATCAAGAGTTTGGACGTCATTTGGAAGACAAACTTACCGGCAAAGATCAAGATTTTTGCGTGGAGATTCCTCCTCAATAGGCTTCTTTTAAAAGATCAACTCGTCAAAAGAGGTGTGACTACTCTTACTTCCATAGATTGTTTTTTTTTTGCACTAATCACCCGGAAACTTTGGATCACCTCTTCTTCCATTGCCATGTCACAAAGGAGGTGTGGAGTAGAATTTATATATGGTTGGGGAATGATTTGAATTTTTCTCTTGAGGAGTTCAAGAGCTTTGGGAGCATTCAAGAGAAGGTGAAAAACAAAAACATTAAAGCTAATCTAAATAAAATATGGATAGCTTTGATTTGGTGCATTTGGAATATGAGAAACACTATGATTTTTGATGAAGGTATTTTTAGCTTTGATGAGGTGATATCAAACATCATGTTTTTCTCATGGAGATGGACAAGCAACAACGATCTTCTAAGTAGGATATTTTTTTATGATTAGTATAAATTGCCATTACTTTGTAATTAATCTTTCAAGTACGTTATCGATGTAAAGGTTGCACCCCTAGTGTGTTTTCTTATATCCAATTGCTTATTAAAAAAAAAGTTTTTTGTAACTAGTTATAGATCCGAGAATTTTTAAATTCTGTTATTTTGCTTAGGTTGCTTGTGTCTTAATCCACTTTTAATAGTTGTATAAATGCTTTGGAGGTATCCTCATCAAAATTAATAAAAATATACATTCTCATTCTCAATTATCTCTCTAATTTCTCATCTTTCTCTTTTTAACCCTCCACATTGAAACTCCTCATTTTCACCAAAAGAGTTATTCTAAGTTCTAACAAATTTAACTCCCTTATTTTTTAAAGTGAAGGTGTGTTTTATTTTTAAAAAACTATAAATGTTTGAAAACATTAATGTGATTGCCTTCTCATAAAATCAGAGTAATTTTTATTATCAAAAGTTCTTTTCGATTTCGACAACAAGGGATATGTCAATTTTTTAACAAAACTTGTTTGGGTAAACAAGAACAACCCAATCACCTGACGTATTATTATATCAGTATCATCCAAACAATTTTAAGTAGATCACTTCCTTATTTGAGCAAATCTAAACTCCAAAATAAAGGGTAAAACGAAACTTTTAGATTTAGAAAAATCAAGTTGATCTATATATACTCCAAATAGACAAAAATGATTAGATATTGGAGTGGAACCCAACCAATGAATTCAAGTGAAATTATGTTACATATTATTTATGAGGAAAAATATGAATAAAAAAATCTTTCTAAGGAAAAACAACAAATGACTACATGGGTGAGCTGTTAAAATTTATACATTTATAGAAAGTAAGATTATATTGTATTAGTAAGGCTGATATGTAGTATATTAAGAACTACTTTTCGTATTTCGTTGCTTAGGGTTGAATTGGATCGGGACTTGAGGGTTTCGATGGACTACGAAGAATCTGCAACAAAAGTCCATCAAATTCTTTTGAAATCTGATCATCTTGCAAAGGTCTACAGCCCTTCATGAAATGTTGCAAATTTGAATTCAAAAAACAAATTTATGCAACAACCAAAAATCTATTCCCATTTTTTGTCACATTAGAGCACATTATGATAATTATTATTTTATAATTTCCAACAATTATTTCATTGAAATTTTGTTACATAAAGAAATACTTGCATTGATACGAACCTAAATCCATTTTTTAGGCACAACTAATAAAAAATGAGATAATGGAGGAGAGAAAATATTATACTTTAATTTTTTAATTAATAAAAAAATATGATTGGTTATGTGTAAATCTATATTTTAGGGTTGTGTCTATATAAGAATTTTTCTATTACATATTAATCATTAAGAAAAATATGAATAAAAGAATCTTTATAAGAAGAAAAAAAAACAAATTGCTGCACGAGTGAGCGGTTAAATATTAAACATTTACAAAAAAAGAAAGCAAGACTATATTGTACTAGTAAGGTTGATGGGTGGTATTAGGGAAAATATATTCTTACACTGTTTTTTACACCTACACCAAAACATTTTACCTTATACATACGAATTTTATATTTTAATAATTAATTTTACTTTGATTTATGTGCCTAACAATTTTTCTTTGTTGTCTTTATACGGTGTAAGGTAGGTGTAGAGAAAAGTGATGTATATATAGCAAACCTCGTGGTATTAATATAAACATCTTTTCGTATATGCATTTCCGTTGCTTAAGGATGAATTGGATCGGGGCTTGATGGCTTGGATGGACCACGAAGGAACTGCAGCAAAAGTCCATCAAATTCTTATGAAATGTGATCATCTTGCAAAGGTCTACAATCGACTCCAAGTTGAGAAGAAACGACCATAATGAGATAAATGATCACCATAATAGTAAAAGAGATCCTCCAAGTGTTATAAGAGAAAGCCATGCCTCTATTGATATATTTAATTGGAATAAACAAGTTTATTAATTTGCTAGTAGGTGCTGAGATTTGAGGTTGGGAATGATATGTTTTGGAACAATAAGACATACAAATATATATAGAGACTATGTTGCTAGCTTTCCTCTGCATCAAGTTCTTTTAATTTGACTAAGTATTAATTCGTATGGTTTGAAACTTGAAGGCTGAAACAATCAAACTTTTTAATTGGGCACCAAAACTAAACATGAAAACGAGTATGGTCAGATAAGTAATTAAACATTCAATATATATTGATCAAGGACAGATTCTAGTTCAATGTGCAGGACATTTCAAAACAAAAGACCTAATTTTCTTCATTTGAAAAGTACATATGGTCAACTATGTCGTAAAGTGACCCGAAGTCAAATTGCAAGGTCAATATCATTATCAATCCTCTAGTAATCCATTTATGTTGAATCACTCAAATCTAGCACCAGTAGCATGAAGTGTATATATACAGATTCACATATGATCTACACAATTTTACCCCTCACTCTTTATGATTTGTCTACTTTTTTTTTTTGTCTAAAAAAAAATTGTAATTTTAAAATATAAATGTAGTAGTTTTATTTTTATTTCTAATATATATTTATTTATTAAATTTTTTTATTTAGTTAATTCATTAAATATATTTAATAAGAGTGTCTAAAAAAATAATACTTCACTAAATTATTAAAATCATTCAAATTAAATCATCAAGTTAATTCGGTATTTAAAACATCTCTTTAAGAGTACTTTTACATTTTAGTGCAGTAAAAAACAAAGAAAAAAGGATTAGGAATTTATATGTATTTACATTCTTTTATTTAATAAGTAAAATGTATTTCAATGAGTATAAAGGGTACTCAATTTCAATTCAAGTACAATTATAGATTTCTTAGAATGCAAGGAATCAGAAAATCCAATCCCCGAATTTACAATGCACACTCGCTCTTTTTTTTTAGCTACGAACTATTTTCAAGACATCCACATAGTATGTTCTAGTGCTATATTCACACCCTTGTGCCTTAAATAAAATCATTCCTCCTAATCTCAATGGACTAACATGATGATAGTCAAATTGTTATGAATTCAATGCCAAGAATAAAGTATAAAATAAGGGATGAATAAAGAACAAAGAAGAAGAACACAAAATTTGGTTATAACTGCTATTCTTTTATTTTCTCTTAGAAACAAAGATTACAAGTTTACAAGAATAACAAATAACCTCTCTCACCCTAAATTAGGATTTGTTGTGTACAAGGATGAGAGACTAGTATGCTATTTATAATTAAACCTAACATACTAACTAATGGGCTTTTTCCACAAGGCCCATTACACAAGTCAACTTAATAAACAAGCTAACGTAACAAATTAGGGTTTAAACACTAAAACCTAATTTAACATGCTAACAACCCTAGCATCTTCGACACAAGCATGTGAACAACCTTCGACTTCATGCTTAATCCTGTCGAACCAAGAAGCTACCCTTCGACCATACTAGAGTTCGATCCAACATCTCACAAATCTCCACCTTGGACCTAACTCTACAACGTCAAGGTAATAAACTAGCTTTCTTCATGCAGCTTTATCAACTGCATACAGTGGAAAAACTTGCAACTTGGCAATGTCTTTGTGATCATATCAGCAACATTGTCCTCTGTTGAAACCTTCAGCACTTGGACTTCTCCACACTCGATTACTCCTCTGACCAAATGCAGCCTCACATCAATGTGCTTAGTTCACTCATGATAGGCTAAGTTCTTCGACAGGTGTATTGCACTTTGACTATCACATTTAACAGTGATACCTTTACCTTGAAGTTTCAGCTCCTTAGCAAAACCTTCAAGCCACAATGCTTCTTTCACAGCTTCAGTTAGGGCAATATATTCCGCTTCAGTGGTTGATAAAGCAACAACCTTTTGAAGTGTTGGTTTCCAACTAATTGTTGTGCCTAACATAGTGAAAACATATCCAGAAATAAATTTTCTGGAATCCATACAACCTGAATAATCAGAGTCCACATATCCTTCGATTACTACTTTACTATCTTCACCCAAGGCTCCACCATAAATTAGGACCCTGTTCAGAGACCCAATTATGTACCTTAAAATCCACTTCAATGCTTTCCAGTGAGCCTTTCCCGGATTCGCCATGTACCTGCTTACAAGACTTACTGCATATGTTATGTCGGGTCTAGTACAGACCATAGCATACATCAAAGAACCAACTATATTAGCATATGGGAAGCTATTCATATAGGCTCTTTCGACATCAGTACTGGGACACTCATCTATACTCAGATTGAGTTGAGGGTTTGTCGGAGTCACAACTGGCTTCGAATTCGACATACCAAATCTTTCGAGAATCTTTCATAGATATGCCTCTTGAGATAAGCATAACTTCGACTTCTTTCTATCTCTTCGAATGTCAATTCCAAGAATCCTGGAAGCAGCTCCCATATCCTTCATATTGAACTCCTTATTGAGTTCAGTCTTCACCCTCATTACATCTTTGACATTTTTGCTTGCTATGAGAATATCATCCACATAAAGCAACATAATATCAAATGAATTACCAGGTCGAAATCGAAAGTAAACACAGTGGTCGAATTGACTTCTAACGAAACTTATGCGTGCCATGAACTTGTCGAATCTCCTATTCCACTGTCGATGAGATTGTTTCAACCTATATAAAGATCTCTTTAGCTTGTACACATAATCTTCCATCCTTTTTTCGACATACCCTTCAGGTTGCCTCATCAGGATCGTTTCATCTAGATCACCATACAAGAACGCAGTCTTCACATCCATCTGTTCAAGTTCAAGGTCGAACTGTGCCACCATGGCAAGCAACATTTGAATGGACCTATGCTTCACAACAGGAGAAAACACATCATTGAAGTCGACACCTTCTTTCTGAGTGAAACCCCTTGCAACTAGCCTTGCCTTGTATCTTTTCGACGTCACTCCTTTGATTCCTTCCTTAACTTTGAAAATCCATTTACAACTGACTAACCTTGCCCCAGCAGGTTTCTTAATAAGTTCCCAAGTATGATTATCATGAAGAGATTTCATCTCATCATTCATGGCCTTCAGCCATTCAGTCTTATTTCGACTCCTCGTAACTTCCTTATAATCTCTAGGTTCATCATCAAGAACCTCACTAACAGAGATTAATGCATAAGCTATAAGATTTGCATACCCAAGTCTCTGAGGTGGCTTGATGACTCTTCTCAACCCATCTCTCGACAATAGGTAGTCATCGACAGTTTCCTCAACTTCCTCAGCATCTTCTGCTCCGACTTCATATGGAGTATGCAATTCAGCATCAACTTGCTCCACCTTAACATGAATTTCTACCTGTTCCAGCTCTTCGTCAGATGTTTCTACATTTCGACCAACATCATCAGTTTTCTTAAAAGCTATGACTCTTTCAGGGTATCCCATGAACATACATTTCAGAGCTCTATGTTCGACCTTGTCTTGCCTAATGTGAGCATAGGCTACGCAACCAAATACATTCAGTTTGTCGAGATCTAGTGGATGTCCTGACTAAATTTCTTTAGGTGTCTTCATATCTAACGCTGTCGAAGGACATCTGTTTATCAGATATGTTGCTGTCGAAACAGCCTCACCCTAGAACACATTCTTTAACCCAGCACTAGTCAACATGCATCAGACTCTCTCCAAAATAGTTCGATTAAACCTTTCAGCCAAACCATTTTGCTGTGGAGTACCTGCAGTTGTTTTGTGCCTTGCAATACAAGAGGCAACACAAAAGCTGTCGAACGCCTCATTGCAAAATTCAAGGCCATTATCGGTTCTCAACCTCTTAACCTTTCTGCCAGTTTGATTTTCAACCAGAGTCTTCCAAAATTTGAAATTCTCAAAAGTTTCATCCTTAGTCTTCTGGATGAATACCCAAAACTTCCTGGAATAATCATCAAATATGGATAGAAAATACCTTGCTCCTGAATGTGATGGACACCTTGCAGCCCCCCAAAGATCAGAATGGATGTAATCAAGGGATCCATGTGTTCTTTGTTTGCCTTTGTTGAACTTCACTCTGCAAGATTTTCGAAGTACACAGTGTTCACAAAAATTTAGCTTTTCGACTTTGTCTCCACCAAGCAGATTTTGTTTCCCTAATTCGACTAGACTCCTTTCACTGAAATAGCCCAATCTCATGTGCCATATTTCTGTCTTCGACAAAGGTTTCGTGGATGCAACACTTGTCGAACCACTTAAAACTTCAGCCTCAAGGGTATACAAGCCTTGTTTCTTCACGCCTCTCAAAACTTCCTTCGACCCCTTCATGACTCTTAGGATACTTTTCTCTCCTTGAAAAACATATCCTTTCTTGTCGAATTCACCAAGAGAAATCAAATTTCTCTTCAAATCAGGAACATACCTGACTTCAGTCAACAACCTTATTGACTCATCATGGAGCTTGAATCTCACAGATCCAACACCTGTAATCTTGCAAGCTTTGTTGTTTCCCTACAATACTGATCCACCATCTCAATCACATAATTCCTTGAACAAGTATTTGTTTGGAGTCATATGAAAAGTGCAACCTGAATCCATAATCCACTCTTTTCTCGAGTCACTGCTTGAAACCACAAGAACATCAGATGATTCGAATTCATCTTGAACAATGGCTGAATTGCCATTATCCTTATCTCCATGATCTTTTATGATTTCAGGGCACACCTTTCTTGTGTGACCCTTCTTCTTACAATCATAGTGTCATACCCTAATTTTGACCCCCCCCTGAGATGTCATACCACCAAATACCCCATCAAACTCAGGACAGGTACTCAGAGCAGTCACTTGCTTGTCTGATACCTAGTCGAGGATGTTCAAAGACAAAAAAGCTCAGGCAAAGGATCAATCAATAAAAAGGATTATTTTCCAATACAATAATAGGACTCAAAAGCTTCATTCTATTCACCTATGATTGATTAGACACCAGTCATCAGGACCCAGGTCTGCTCAGATCACCAATCTAGGGTTTTGAGCCCATCAAGGGCTAAAATCAGGGATCACATTTAGGAAACCCTAGAAAGCCCCAGGACATCCATCATTTGGTTCAAATATCTTCAGTTGGTTCATATGACATTATCCATTGGACATTACACTTCAATTCAAGATCTACAGTCATCAATTTCATCTGGTCGATAATTAGGGTTTTTGACCTAATTCACCAAGATAGTTGACTTTTAATCAGGACATGGGTCCACAACTCAAAGCATGGCTCAATATCCTCCAATAACTCAATATGATCCATTCATATCATTCATTTTATGAGGATAGCTTAATTCACTTGAAATCTCCAGAAACGCGATTCACCTGAAAAAATCAACTGTACAAGATCACCATTGACTTTTTGGAAATTTTGGCCAACCACGACTTTTGAAGTTTTAAATCATCAATATATGATATTTAAAGTCATTTGATCAAGGAAAATCAAGAAAATCAATCAAGAGTCAAAAAGTCAAAGTTTGACTTTTCATACTTAAAAAATTTTCTAAGTCTTTTCAAGTGGTTTTTATCAAACTTTGGAAGGGAATATCTCAAAATTTCACCTACAAACTGAAAAAAACTTCCAACATGAAAGTTGAAGATTTTGATCCAATGAAAAACTTTGTCACATATGATTTTTTGGCTAGAAATCAACCATTGAAGAGATATGGAGCTTCAAAGTGACTGCCTTCACAAAACTAGCAAGAAAACCCTAGTTTTCTTCAAACTTTATGGGACTTTTTCACTAATTTCCCTAAGGATTTTGGGCAAACACCAAACTAATGAATTGAAGTACATATCAAGGGCTTTTCAAATTATGTTCAAACATCTTCAAATTCATTATGAGCTAAGAGATATGGTTGATCAAAGTTAGGGCATTTGAAGTGAAATTATGGGTCATGTCCAAATTTGAACTTTGCAAACTTTGTACCAATGCCTCTACCAATTGATGCATTCTTGTACATGATATATAAGAAGGGATTTAGAAGAATCAAATGCATTATTGCATCATTTTTGGCCAAGTTGCAAGAATTCAATACCATGTGATTAAGTAATCATTACAAAATGGAATATTGGTGAATCATCAAGGAATCTTCTCCTAAGCCAATTAGAGGCTTCTCTGCATCAGAAATGATCCCTAAAGATCAGATTAAATCGAGGGCTAGGGCTTGGGATCAAGAGGAATCAAATTGTCATCATTGCATTTTGGATATTTCTTTGAATTCCTTCATAACCAAGAAACCAAATTAACCTCACTAAGCAAGCTCACTCTCTGCAAACACACTGAACTCTTTGCCTATAAATAAGAGAGCATACATCAGTAATTGGACACACCAAAGCAACAGAATTCTTGCTTTCTCTCTTCTTTCTTCATACTTAAGTTTTTCAAAGGTTCTTTGGCAAGAAGACTCGGATTCTTCAAACCAAAGCTCTTCCTTTGAAAGTAAGTATTCAAACACATCAAGGGAGGTATTTAGAGGTGATCCAAACCTCTGGAACACTTATGTACGTGGAGAATCATCACCTTCACCTCTCACTTGGAGCTGTATCAGTTGGGGTCGAGCAAGGAGTTCTGGGCAGTTTCAATCCAAGCTAAGCATCTCAACACCTTCCAAAGGGATCACTGAAGCTATCTGGATCATTGCAACAACTCTGTAGCACACTTTGATCAGAGCCAAATCTCCATTTTTGAGGTAAGTTTTAAGAGCTTCAAACTCTATAATTCACGCATGATAAATTAGAAATGAAGTTATCAGTTGGTTTCTGCACCTTTAAGGATCATTAACCCTCAATCAATTGCATCAAATCATGCATATAGAGTATTTCATGTTTAATTTCAGTTTTAGAGTTCTTCGTGTTCATGCGTGTGAATTTTGAATTATACTAAAAATAAATAAAATCAAAGGATACCATCATGATCCTCATTCAAAAACGAGCAAAATCCATGTTTACATATTTAAGTTTGGTTGAGAAACGAAGGAGATAGCAAAATTCAAAAATTGGAAGCTTGAGGTTGAAGATGAAGATGGTGGCGCCATTTTTTTGAATTTCCCAAAAACAAGTTTATTTTATTTTGAATGGTAGGCGTGTTATCTACGAATTCATCGTAGTGTCGCAATGGTTACAGCGCGCGTCCAAAAGCCTTGCCTTGCCTTAGGTCTGGGGTTCGATCCCCCCCTCAGACCTTTTGTTCATTTCATTTTTCAAATTCATTTTAATGCCTTGTTTTCACATATAATCGCATGGGCTCCTTTCCTAAACAGGCCACGCGTGTGGCCCAACTGGTATTTGTTTTGTTTGGTGACTAAGAGGGCGTGAGTTCAACCCTTGGAAAGACCAACCCATATTTTTTACCACTATTTTTCTTCCATTTTCTTTAAAACTTTAACTAATTATTTCACCTATTTAACTAAACTATTTTTGATTCATTTTTTTACACACTTCTCATTTATTATATCTATTTTGAGAATATATCAAAAAAATCATAAAAAAATATATTATTTTAGTATATTTTTAATTAGGTTAAAAATCATATATTTTAAGTATGTGTTAATACCTTAAAAAATATAATTTTTATTTGATTTTCAAAACCAAATCTCTTGTAAATATTTTTGTGATAAAACCCTAATCATTTAGGTCTTAATCAAGATTAGACTTTGTCATTATCTTAATTAAGTTGACTGTTGTCAAGAATTTAAATTGTTTTCAAATCTCCGATTAGTCGGACGGTCAAAGTTTTCAAACAACAAAAACAGTAATCATTTTAATTGCCAATCATTTTCAACTGTTTCTCATAAACAGTAAATAAATCATTTCTTTGGGCCTCTAATAGAGTGTAAGACCCAACACCTTCTTTCTTTTCTTAGTTTGTTTTCAAAACTGTATTTACAAAATCTTCTTTCTGTTTTCAAAACATTCTTCTGGTATTCGAAGGGCATTATTCCCGGTGAAACTCTTCAGATACCTATGTGACCTATGTCCATCTTCACTTCTTCTGTTTTCAAAAACCTCTTAACTGTTTATCATAAATATTCAACTGTTATCAATAAAATTGTTGTTAAGGCTTTGTACATACATCTTCAAAGGCCTCCACTCCATCTAGGTTAGGCTTTACAAGCTTTCAATTTACAGTCTTCATTTAAATTACTGTCAAATATAAACTGTTTATTATTTAGAAATACGTCTGAGTGTAAACCTTAGGACAGTTAAACTATATATATATTATAGGAATATGGCCTAGGATTGAGAATGTCTTCCCGGTGAAGGTTCTTTCCTAATTAGAGATCTTTAGTTCAAACCCTCAAGATGAATTATTCCCGGTGAAACATCTTGAAAAAAGTCTTAGAACAAAAACTAGGACACATCCACCCAAGAGGAATTATTCCCGGTGAAACCTCTTACCCATTTGCTTAGAGCCAAAATAAGTTCAAAACTACATAGCTTTCTCTTGTGCTATAACAAGGACCCTCGATGACCCTCGATTAGCCTCCTCTTGGGCTTTGTACAAGGACCCACAGGCTTCTTAAAAGCATTCCCAGCTTCCTCTTGAGCTTGTATACAAGGACCCATCAGGTTTCTTATAAACATAGGAACAGGTCTTTAGTTACCTTTTAGCCTATCCTGGTGAGTTTCTTCCACTTTAAACCAGACTTTAAACAAGCTAAGATTGTCTCAATCTCATATTGAGTACACCTTTTGGAATGAGAGACATGGACAGTCTCTGTCACCCTTATCTTCATTAATTTCCTTAGCAGAGTCTTGGATCCATAGTTATCTATCCTCAGTCAGTATCAGCCTTCATCTTGGGCTTTAAAACAAGAAGTCTCAATTAGATAATATTTCTGCTATCATCCAAAATCCCTGGAAAGGGTTAGCCTCCAAAATCACTCCTTTAAATCCAAAATCCCTGGAAAGGGTTAGCCTCCAAAATCACTCCTTTAAATCCAAAATCCCTGGAAAGGGTTAGCCTCCAAAATCACTCCTTTAAATCCAAAATCCCTAGAAAGGGTTAGCTTCCAAAGATCAGTCCTTTAATAGATAATTTCACCAGCTGAGTCAAAATCCCTGGAAAGGGTTAGCTTCCAAAAAAACCAGTCTTTTAATTTCCAGCAGAGTAAAACTCCCCATAGAGTCAGCCTCAACCTTGGGCTTCGTACAAGGCATGAAACAATAACTTCTCCAGTTAAGAGTTAGCCACAACCTTGGGCTTTGTACAAGGCAGATAAACCACATTTCCTGTGTCAAAGATTCCTAATCTCTAGGATCTTTTCCTCATAGAGTCATCCATACTCAGTTTCCTCAACAGTCAGCCACAACCTTGGGCTTTGTACAAGGCAGAAAACAATATTTTCCCTAGCCAGAGTAGCCACAACCTTGGGCTTCATACAAGGCACAAAAAAGAGTCTCCCTAAGTAGAGTCAGCCACAATTCTGGGCTTTGTACATAACACCAAATAAAATCCATCAAATAAATACTCTCCAGCTAGAGTTAGCCTCAATTCTGGGCTTTGTACAGAACACCAAAACTCTTTAGTTTAAATCCATCCCCAGTAGAGTTTTTCTCCCAGAGTCAAATAAATCAATCAAAAGCCTCAAGCTTGGGCCTCATGCAAGCCAGCTAAAAATCAAATCTTTCAAACAATAGATAGACATAGCTCATCTTCATAGGTAGATATTTCTCTTATCTCACCACAAACAAACAATCATTTCAAACAAATCATCATTTCAAACATTCTCCCATTTAGGACTCGTGAAAGGCATGCTCTGGCAACACACCCAGACTTGTAAAACCTTTCCCTAATTTGGTTGAGGATCTTTTATTTAAGAGGCATGTTGGCTGTCATACTTGATCAACCATGTAGGCTCCCTCTCTTAATGAAACATTTTAGCTTTTCTGTCACTTAAAAAAAATGTTTGTGGTGGAATAGTAGAAATACCTCTCTGTAAAGATGATTTCATGTCCCTTTACTGTAAACAGAGATTTAATTCAAGCTTCAACCTTGAGCTTCAAGCAAGGCACCAAAAATCATTAATTTCCCTAATTAGTTCCCCGAACTACATTAAGCTCTGACTTCCATTAGGGATATGTAGGCATGAGGTTCACAAGGAATCTCAGCGAGCTAACAAAATACCAAAAATAGTCAGTTTGTCTGTCTTCTTTTCAATTTAATTTAATTCTCTCTCCTAACACAAAGGAGAAACTTTCCCAATAACAAGCCAAAAACACAAACACATAGACACAGAGAAGGTTCCCGTAGAGTACTACGGATAAGTAGGGTGCTTAAACTCTTCCCTATGTATAACCGACCTCCCGGACTCCAGAATTTCTAGTCTAGGTGAATCCCCACACTTAGCAAACTCCTAGGTTTTATTTGAGATCTTTTTCCCCTCTCCTACTCGTAGGATAATTAAAAAGTTCATGTGATATCGTAGGAAGAACTGAAACAAAATTCATCCCGCCCCGGGCGCATTCTCCTTCCAAATTTCGCGTGAAGGGTCTAGCGTGCCGTCCTCCCAAGTGAAACGGGGAGGTAAAAAAAACGACACCACAGATAGCATCGAATGCCAGATGCTTCGCCACTGTAAGACTTCAACTGGCTTTTACCCTTCTTCTTGTCGAACTTACCTTCTTTTCGCAAGAATTTGCCCTTAACGGCCAAACCATCACCAACAGTCGAAGGTTTATGCTCCTTTCGTTCGTTCAATTCCTTAGAAGACAGGGCTGATTGAACTTCTTTAAAGGTCAAGGACTTCCTTCCATACAAGAGAGTTTCTTTGAAGTGAGCATGTGATCGAGGGAAAGCGCACAATAGTAACAGCGTTTGATCTTCATCATCGATCTTCACATCAATATTTTCAAGATCAAGAATCAGCTTGTTGAACATATCCAACTGCACAGCCAACACTTTGTCTTCAATCATCTTGAATGAATACAAATCCTGCTTCAGGTAGAGTCGATTTACCAGCGATTTGGTCATGTACAAACTTTCTAGTTTCAACCATAATCCTGATGCCATCGTCTCCTTTGATACCTACCGGAGAACCTTATTACCAAGGCTCAACAAAATTGTGTTGTGTGCTTTCTCGATCATAGTCGTCTTCTCCGCTGCCATTAATTCAGCATTCATGGCTGCCTCTCCCTTCAACGCTTCTAAGCAACCCTGCTGAACCAGTAGGGCTTTCATCTTCAAGCGCCACAGACCGAAATCATTCACTCCGGTGAACTTTTCAATCTCATACTTTGTTGAAGGCATCTTCTCCATGCTCACCGCACCAATTTGTTGTGAATTCAATGCCAAGAACAAAGTATAAAACAAGGGATGAATAAAGAACAACAAAGAAGAAGAACACAAGAATTGGTTATAACTGCTATTCTTTTACTTTCTCTTAGAAACAAAGATTACAAGTTTACAAGAATGACAAATAACCTCTCTCACCCTAAATTAGGATTTGTTGTGTACAATGATGAGAGACTAGTATGCTTTTTATAATAAAACCTAACATACTAACTAATGGAATTTTTCCACAAGGCCCATTACACAAGCCAACTTAATAAACAAGCTAACTTAACAAATTAGGGTTTAAAAACTAAAACCTAATTTGACATGCTAACAACCCTAGCATCTTCGACACAAGCATGTGAACAACCTTCGACTTCATGCTTAATCCTGTCGAACCAAGAAGCTACCCTTGGACCATACTAGAGTTCGATCCAACATCTCACACAAAACATACCATCTATTCCACCTATGATCTTTCATTAGAACTGCCTATGTTTTGGTAATTATTTTCAATAGTACTATCCATTCCCTTCATAGTCATGTCTAACCATTCCTAGACTTCCTTTTATATTTATCTGTAAAAGGACTGATCACAAAGCAGAGAAACATCGATTCATCTTCTACAAAACATAAGGACATACCAAGTTATAGCTGCCCTAAATGAACTTTTTTTTTGTAATTCAACTCTTATAGGTAACTTATTAAGCATAAGCCTCCAACCAAACAAATGTATATTTCTTGACACTTTTGACTTCCATAAATAGTCAAATTAATTTTGAACATTTTCTACTATCATTGATCTTACATTAAGCAGTTCATTCATCATATTATAACCACTAAAAAACTGCAATTAGCTGTTTGATTTTCACGTCACTATGAAAAATCACGTCAAAAACGGTAATTAGCGGTGTGATTATTCATGGGACAGAAGCGTTGGTGGCAACTTTGTTACCACGTAAATATCTCGTCACAACTTTGCCACATGATTTTCACGTCGCAACTATTTGCCAGGTGAGTTTCATGACACAAAGTTTTGTTGTTATTAGTTGGGACACAACATGCGTTGACTAGATTGTGACGTGAATTTCACTCCACTAATATGCCACATGATTTTCTCATCAGAAAATTCTCCTAGTAAGTCACTTTTTCCACGTGATTTCCGTGCCACTAATTTGCCACATGATTTTGACGCCATAAAGAGTAACATTTCAATTATTAAAACAAATTATATATAATTATTAAAAATATGGATTATTATTTCAAGGGTTAAATATACTACACCCCCTGCCATTAGAGCAAGATTCGGTTTAGCCCCCTGTTTACGGTGATTTCCGGTAAACAACCGCTAGTCTTCCAAACTATAATAAATATGATTTGGTTACTCGCAGGATCGACTAGATTGATCCTAGGACATAGTCAAAAAGGTTGTTATTCATGATAGTTCGAATTATGTCTATGGTTGGCTTGTCTCGAAATAAGAAATACTTAATCAAAGAAATAAAGATTAGCAATCACCTTGTTATACACGTAAATATAACATCAGCGAAGGGTAAGATAAAGATAAAATATAAGACAAAACTGTAAAGTGGAAGAATCTCAAAATGTAGAAACTTAAATGCTTCGAAACTAAATAGAATGAAAATAAAGAGTGCAGGAATGTAAATGACAGAAAGTGAACGAAATGCAGTAATATCAAAAGTTACTTGAATAAAGAAAGATACAAATGTATTTAAAATGGTGTTGGTGTCATACGTACATTTCTCAACGAAACTCGTTCTCTTAACACTTGATACTTGAGCAATATGTGAGTGATTTGTACAAAATGAACACACGGAATCCTAATACTAAGACCCTTATTTATACTAAATTTGACCCTAACGGTCCTACACTAATCTGATGCCACGTTACTCACGAGAATCCTTGGGATGCCATCTGTCTTTGTGCAGTTATATAAACTACTTCGAAATTCAAATCCTCCCGCCTGAATCCTCTTTCGACGCGTGGAAACGTAATTAGAATCGAGAATGCCACGAAAATACGCTAAGCTTCAGTACTTTACATATTTCGTAAAAACGTTTAAGTCCCCAAAGATGATTCTTTTCGAATTTAGCTTCAGTGCTAACTGTCTTCGTTAAAACCATCATTCTCGAACATGGCCATCAGTAGCCATTTTTGATCTCAAAGATGGTCATCAGTAACCATCTTACTTCGAATTTCAAACCTTCGAAGGATATTCTTCCCAAACGAAATTTTCAGCTAACAAATTGCCCCCAATAAATGCCTGTTTCGAAAACAAGAGAAATATGCGTTTCTTGTTATAACGAGATTTCGTTTTACTTACTTCTTAGAGTTCCAAGACTATTGACTGACGTCATAATCATTTATGACTCTGTTTCCAAAACGTCTTGTCATTTTCAAAGATGTCTTCTCATAACTTACATTCCCATGTTCTGGTCTTACTTCATGATCATTACTCCTATATACTAGGAGTAAAGCTAATAATTATTCGACCGCCGTTGGATTAAACCAACGCCTGCCGCGTGTCCCTTGGCTTTTACCCAAAAGATTTGAAAGGGTTTCCGTTAAACCTTTAAATACTTGAACTTCTACCTTCATATAACTTTCACTTCTATCTCCTCATTCTCTCCACAGAAAAGAACATCTTCGGTTACATTCAAACCCATTTCCCAAATCAAACTTATCCATGGCGTCTTCTTCAAATGTTCTTCAACCCGTTCTAAAACTTCAAAATCCTACGCGGACAGGGAATCAAGAACACATACCAAGTCCAAATACTGCAGAGGCGCGCGCCATCTATGCTTCTCAGGTAATCATTCCCTTTGAACTTTCTGGAAAAACTCATGCCTTCATGGGTCCTTTACCAGGAGAAAATAACTCCTCTTTGAATAAATTCTTTCCTGCTTATTATAAAACTAGGCCTTTAGTTAGCAAGAATAAGATAGACGATGAAGGTAACCCAGTCTCAGCCAACCCTGATAGCCCAAAAGAGACCTCAACTGAAACTCCTTTGGCCTTAGAGAAAATTAGGCTAAACTATGTAACCAATTTTGTGAAGGTCTTTAGGTCAATCCCGTTAGCAAAGGATCCTGAACTGTATTATGCTTGGCTAACGAAGGTAGAAAAGCAAAAAGCGCCTTTCTGGAAACAACTAGGGATTTATGATTTAATCCAATTATCCAAAACAGGTTTAGAATATAACCAAACCATGCTAGTAGCGTCAATTTACTTCTGGGATGCTTCTCACAATAATTTTCACCTTCCATGCGGGATGGCTACCCCTACCCTCTTTGATGTAGCTGCCATTACAGGGCTTCGACCAACTGGGGAAACCTTCGACCCTAATTTCATGGATACTGACACCATCAATTTTAATGAAGCAACAGTCACCTATGCTGCCTTCATTCAACAATACCACAACGAAATGGACCCAGACGTTTCTGACGAAGAACATATAGCTTTTCTAGCACTTTGGCTCTCGAGATGCGTCTTTTGCTCTAGGTCCATACAAGTAGCAAAAAGATATCTTTGCATGGCTAACCAGCTAAATGCTGGGATAAAGTTAAACCTAGGCCAGTTAATTCTAGGATTTCTTTATGAGAATCTTGGTGAAGCAACAGACCTTGTTAAGAACAACAAAACAGGATCTCTTCTCTTCGCTGGTCCTTTCTGGCTGTTGCAACTATGGCTTAATGCCACTTTCGAGGCTCACCTCCCATATAAAAATGTTGTGGACGAAGAAAGTGCAGCCATAAAGGATCGAACGGTGGAAGGAACCAGATTGGCTTACCTAACTCCAAAGGAAGAAAGTGGCAAACTTCGTGAGACCTTCCTGGCATTCATAATGATGTTCGCTGAACGTCATCAATTCACTCCTTCGATGGCTCCATTCGTACAACGTAAGGTGGGTCCCGAATGGTTTACTCGAGAATTTCCAGCAACTTCTTCTGATCAACAAGCTGAATCTATGGCCATCTGGGAAGCTTTCCTCACCCCAAAGCTGTTATATCACCGATTTCGATCTCCAAAAAGTCATTGTTGTCTCCTCTGCTATCAACCAAATATGGTTTCAAGACAATTTGGGCTGGTTCAACTCAAACCAAAGTGTTTGTATGACAAAAGGAATCACATGTGTCTACACACTTCGCATCTGACAGAAGATGAATATGAATCAAAAATCTCCCGATATGTTGGCATCACCACTTTGTCTCCCGTTTCCTTCGAGCCTGCTTTTTATTCTACCATAGATTTTCATCAATGGTGGACAGAATATTATTCTACGCAAATCTTCGATGCTGAAAGCCTTACTCAGGAACTAACTGCAGCTTTTGCTGATGTGCAGGAGAATTTCCAGAAAGGTACTTCGACTCATATTAAAGAAATTCAAGCATTTAAAAAGTTCTTTGAAACTATCTACAGGCCTGATGACCTTAGTCGGACCGTTCGTGAGGCTGCAGTTACTTTACGTGAAAAGTTTTCTGCTAAACTGGATAAGTTGAAATTGCCTACGTCTGTTCGACCTGAACTACGTTATAAAGTGGCTTTCGAACTTCATCCTCCAAAATTTCCTCCACTTCTTAGTGCTGATTTTGGGGTGGCCTTAAGCCCTCCTTTTCCAGACTGGTTTGTGTGTGGGAATCTCATAAAAATTCTTCAGGAAGAATCTAAAAAATGCGCGGAACGAGTGGTCCCGACTAAGCACACCTTGGATACTTTCAAAGGAAATCTTCATATAGATCTTGAGCATGTTCGCGTTTTGACTCCAATACCTGAAGGTTGGGGTTTAGACAGTCCTTCGACTAATTTTTTCTTTTTCATTGAAATACTGATTTATATTTTGTTCACAGCTGTTGCTCGAAAGAGACAAATCAAGGAAGCCCCTGTACAAAAGGGTTCTGGAACTTCGAGGAACACCAGGGCGAGTGGAAGTGACTCTGTCACCACTGGCAAGAAGCCTACGGTACATGGATACCTTATATTTTAGCTTGTGAAATCTAATGAATGTCACTCACTTGGTTTTAATATGTACTTCAGAGCTCGAAACCTCCAGCGCCTTCGAAACGAAAAGTTCTTCCAACAGCCGACTCGGATAATGAAGATAAATATCCTCCTCGCACCAGACAAACGATAAAGAAAAGACAAAAAACTGCCACCCCTTGAGGCAAAGGAAAGGGATCTGGGACTTCGAAGCTCACTTCTTCGAGTGACAAGGTATCTTCTGAGGACTCACCCTTGAAGGCTGCTAGCACTATCCCCACTGTGGAGAGTCAAATTCCAGTCCAGACAACATTCCGACCAAGGTATTTTGGGTTTCACAATTTTAACCATTTCTCTACACTCTAATTCTAATGATTAAGTTCACATTTTACCTTGTAAATGTAGGATGATGCTGGTACCGCTACTTCTGATCTCAAAGCCTCAAGTTTACACATTGACCTTGACAAACTTCAAGGTAAATGTCCGCTCTTTCGAATGACAGATGAATTTTCTGCCTTTTTCGTTTTAATCGATCCTGATTGTCCATCACAGGTGTTTCTCAACACGAATCTCATGTGCTTTCTCCCGTTCTCGAAGACACTCAACCTCTTGCAACCATTATTCCGACTGCGTCTGCTGAAGAAAGCCATTCAAATGATGAGTCTCCACCCATTCATCAAGATGAAACTATGGAGGAAAATCCGCAATATTCGAATAGTGGTAACGCAGCTGGACAACCAACTGGCAGCGAAGACATTATATCTGAACAAGATGCTGCAGAAGAAACTTCCAAACTGGCTACACCTGGTTCTAATGAAACTTCGAACCTTGGGACTACGATCACTCTTGTGACTACTTCGAAGCAGGCCCCTGCGATGCCTACTCTCTCAGAACTAGAGCAACTCAAGAAGACAGATCCTGTGAGCTTCCTCAAGACCATGATGAGTATCGATAGCGCTTTGCCCCTTGGAACTCCTTCGACTGTCTTGGCAGGCGCCGGTGACAAGGATGATATTCCTAAACTCCTTCATCAAATAAGAGAAAGGTTCTTTGAAACCAACCTCGTCGAAGCTCTCAGCAAGGATTCCACCAAATATTATGGTCTAAACAACCTTCTGAAGAAAGTGGACCTACTTCTTGTTCCAGTGGAAGTCTCAGAAATAATTATTTTATTGAGTTCTCTGATTGAATAACTCCAATCTAATCTCCTTTGAAAACGGGATGTTGACGGACAGCTCACAGCAAAAATGACTTCTCATAGTTCTTCATGGGAAGCTGCTAACGATGGAATGAAGAAGGTTGAAACCCTTAAGCTCGAGCGTTCGAAGAACCAACGAGAATATGAAGAGTGTGAGACAAATATCAAAGCCTGGAAAAAAGAAATTGAGCAACTCAAAGGGAAGATAAAGGATGCCAGTCTCGTCAGGTAGAAATCCAAAAAACCAATCAAGATGAATTAACTAAAGTGGCACAGTCGGGGATTCGACACTTCGAGACGGCACAGAAGCTAGTGCCAGAGATCGAGGAACTGAAAAACCAACAGGCATTGATCGAATGTCATATGTCCTTATGGGAGACCCAATACTCTAAGATAAAAGATAATCTTCCCAGGGATTTTAATTAGTTGCTTCGAACCTTGTATTCCCTTTTGTGCTGCGTACTTATTTTGTTTTGTAATCAAATTTCTCCAAGAATATATATATATATATATATATATATATATATATATATATATATATATATATATATATATATATATATATATATATATATATATATATATATATATATATATATATATATATATGCAACTTTATCTTTCAATCTCCCCACATATTTTATTTGCAGTTGTCATAAGTAATGCCCTAGCAATTCTCTAAAACTTGCCAAAATATACTTTTTCACTGTCACAGTAATTTTAATAAATGTAAACCACGTGACATGATTACCCTTCGCAGCCCTTTGAGCCTAGACTTGACGTTTCTACTACCCTTAGCCGTGACCATCATTGAAAGCTAACGTCACCTTTTTCAAAACGTCTATTTAAGATGTGCGTGCATCAGTTCTCATCATGATTACACTTCAACTTCCAAGGGCGGGAAACGGCGGAAGCCATAACTTCTCTTCGGAATACCAAACGCAGTCCAATCAAATATTAAAAACGAACCGTTCCTTTACTGCCAACTTATTCTATATAAAGGGTTGGCATTCCACTTCTTCCTTCACACTTTCTTCAAACTCTTGCCCAAAATTTCGTTTCTTCTAGCATTCTCTCAAATACAGAGTCAGATAAAACCTTTTCCAATTTTTCTTCTCCAAATGGCACTACCCCTAACTTACGCTAACATCAGGGCTTGCATCAAGAAAGAATTCAAACTCTCTGAAGAAGAACTTGATGAAAACTTTATAAGCATCGACGCCCTTTTTGCTAACCAAGAGCTTGATTTTTACCATGAAATCCTGGAGGGATCTGTTTATCCCAATATGTTAGCGGACTTTTGGATGTTTGCGTCTCTGCGCATAGATCCGGAAGGCAGAACCGCTATCGTCTCTGAGGTTCGAAGGGCCCATATTACTATCACTCCTTCCACCATCTCCAACCTGCTGAGATGCAATAACTCATGAGAAACTTTTGATGACAATACCTTCAACATGACCACTCATCTTATGTTGAGGACTCTTATGGACAATGATCCTTTCAGCGCCAAGGTCATTAGGGTTTGGCACCAACTCCTCGTGGGCAACTTTCGTCCACGAAACCATGATCAAAATAGCATCATGGTGGAGGATTTGGAGTTTATACTCTGTGCCCTCCGTGGGAAGAAAATTAACTTTCCTCTGATGATCTTCAAAGGACTTGTTGAAACAGTTTCTATGGCTGTTGCTCGGCAAGGTGTAGTAACATGCCTTCGATATGGAAGACTCTTGTCCTACATGTTCCTTAAAAAGGGGATAGTGAGAAGGATGCGTAGATCTGGATCTTTGGACATGTTCGAGGCGGAAAGCTTGCCCCTGCTGTCCCTAGAGGGTTTAGATCAAAGGATCAACTAGGAGGTGGGTTGTTTTAGACTTCATGTTTTGAATTTTGTAATCCTCAATGTTCTTGGGAACCACCTTCTCTGTAACGAATGTACTCCTTTGATATTAATGAAAAAATATTTTGACGCTTCTTTGTCTTCTTACTGTATTTACCATGCATGTTTGTTTGAACATACAGCCATTTTGGTGTTAGTTCAACCATTTTGGCCTGCGTAATATACTTCGAATATCTACGTTTTTGCAAGAATCTTTACTTCATGCATGCTTGGTTTGTATCTTTTCAGATACTTTCCATTTACCCTTAAAATTCTACGATCTTCTGCCAATTCTTCTATCTCATAAGCGTTATTTGAGAACACTTTCAAGATTTGAAAAGGGCCTTCCCAATGTGGGGACCATTTACCTAACGCCTGATTCTTTCGATCTATAGGTAAAATAGCTTTCCAGACTAAGTCATTACTGATAAACGTTTTACCTTTCACCTTTTTATTGTATGCTCTGGACACTCTTTCTTTTTGTCTCTTTATCATCTCCAATGCTCGAAGTCTGTCTTCGTCCAAATCTACTAATTCATTCATCATCAATTCCCAGTAAGTGTTTGGAGGAATCTTTGCTTGTCTTTGTATCCAAACTGACTGCAAATATATCTCAATTGGGAGTACTGCATCATGTCCAAACGTCAAGTGGAAAGGCGTAGTGTTTGTAGCTTCTTTTGGAGATGTTCGACAAGCCCAAAGTGCTTGGTCCAAAGTTTTGTGCCAATTCTTGGGTTTTTTCCCTACATGTTTCTTTATAAGACCAATTATTATCTTATTTGCTGCTTCGACTTGTCCATTTGCCAGAGCATAGTAAGGTGTGGAAGTAAGCAACTTGAACCCCATTTCTTTGGCGAAGTCTTGCATCTTTCGCCCAGTGAACACTGATTCTTGATCTGTGGTTATACTTTCTGGGATTCCGAATCTGTATATAATCTGTTTTTGAATAAACTCAATCACAGCCTCTTGATCTACATTCGCAAGTGGTATCGCTTCGACCCATTTTGTGAAGTAGTCTATTCCTACCAAAATATATCTTTGACCTCTAGACGACTTGGGGTGAATTTCTCCAATTAAATCTAATGCCCAACCTCTAAAAGGCCATGGTTTTATTATTGAACTTAACTCGTTTGTAGGAGCATGTTGAATACCTGCATGTTCTTGACATTCCTGACATCCCTTTGCAAATTCTATGCAATCTTTCAACATAGAAGGCCAATACATTATGTATTTAAACAAAAGCCATTTCATTTTGTGCCCGGCTTGGTGCGCACCACATGCTCCGCTATGTACATTTGAGAGAGCCAAATATGCTTCTGCTTCGCCCAGACACTTTAATAAAACTCCTTCGAGAGTTTTCTTAAACAATTCATTTCCCATTAAAAAGTATGATAAAGCTCGATATTTTACCTTTCTATCCGTGTCTGTCGAAGGATCTTTTAAATAGTTCACAATTGGACTTATCCAATCTGTGTCTGCTAAAGAGTCTATATTCAAAACTTCAAACTCTTGTTTGTTGGCAAAACCTAATTGTGAATTCTCCAAGTCACTCGGGGAAAGCCTGGTAGCCATTGCCTTGCCTCTTACTTCGATCAGCTCTTCTAGTTTTTCTTTTGATACCCTGTATCCTGAAGCTAAATGTGCCAAATCATTCGCTTCCTGGTTTTTCACCCTTGAAACGTGATTTAAATCCACGTACCCGAATTTTTTGAGCAGCCTATTTTCTATGACAAAATACATGATCAAATTTTCTTTGATACACTTGTATTCTTTCGTCAACTGCTTAATCACTAGTTCAGAATCTCCTTTGATTTCGACTCTAGTTGCCCCCAATTCTAACAAAGCTTCAAGTCCAGCAATCAGTGCTTCGTATTCAGCTTCGTTGTTGGAGCACAAGGGACCTTCAATTTTGTACTTGAGCTTTGTTGGAATTCCATCAGGAGAAATTATTAGTACTCCAACGCCAGTTCCTTCTTTATGGGTTGAACCATCGAAGTATAGCTTCCAAGGCTTCAATTCTACGTATTGTTGAGGGTTTTCAACCACTGCATGGTCAACAATGAAATCTGATACGATCTGACCTTTCATTGCTTTAAGGGGTTGAAATATCAAAGAGTACTCAGTAAGGGCCAACACCCATTTGCCAATTCGACTATGCAATATAGGCTTTGATAGCATGTGTTTAATTACATCACAATGAGACGAAACATAAACATCAACTGGCTTTATATAATACTTTAGTTTGATACAAGAGAAATATAGACAAAGGCAGAGTTTTTCTATTGCACTATACCTAGTCTCTGCATCATTGAGTACTCTACTTAAGTAATAAATGGCTCTTTCGATGCCATTATCATCTTCTTAAGCTAACATGCTACCTATTGTATTATCTGACGCTGAAATATACAGGCGCATGTGTTTCTTCCCATTTGGGGGAGATAAAATTGGTGGATGCATCAAGTATTGCTTTATCTTCTCGAAAGCTTCTTGATGTTCAGCACGCCACTCGAACTTTACTTGCTTTAGTCGAAGTAAAGGAGAAAAAGCTTGCGCGCGTCCACTCAAGTTAGAGATGAATCTTCTCAAGAAGTTTATCTTCCCCAGTAAAGACTGTAATTCTTTCTTCGTGGATGGTGGCTTTGTTTCCATAATAGCCTTTGTTTTATTTTGATTAATTTCTATTCCCTTTTTGTGGACAACGAAGCCCAGGAAATCTCCAGCCTGCACAAAGAAAGCACATTTAAGGGGGTTCATCTTTAAGCCATGTTTTCTCATTCTCTCGAATGATTGGCTCAGATGGTCGAGATGACTGTTATCTGAAACAGATCTCACCACAATGTCATCTATGTACACTTGCATGAAAGTTTCTATAAAATCATGGAATATAGAATTCATTGCTCTTTGATAAGTTGCCCCAACATTTTTTAGACCAAAAGGCATTACAACCCATTCGTAGGTGCCTATGGCCCCTGGGCAACGAAAAGTTGTTTTAGACACATCTTCTTCTGCAATGAATATTTGGTTATACCCAGAATATCCATCCAACATACTTAGATATTCGAAGCCTGCGGCTGAATCTACTAACATTTCTGCCACAGGCATGGGATATTCATCCTTAGGCGTTGCTGCATTAAGATCACGAAAATCTATGCATACTCTTAATGAACCGTTCTTTTTAATAACCGGCACAATATTAGCAATCCATTCGACATACCTCGTAGTTCTGATGAACTTGCATCGTAGAAGTCTTTCAACCTCTGCTTTGATCTTCGAATGAATTTCTGGTGCGAACCATCTAGGAGTTTGCTTGATGGGCTTTTTTCCTTCCTTTATGGGCCACTTTAATTCGACCAAATCTCGCCCTAAACCAGGCATCTCGTCGTAATCCCATGCAAAGCAATCTTTGTTCTCCTTCAACAACGTGATGACTTTTGCCTTCAAAGTTGGCTCTAGTTTTGCACTGATGTATGTTACCTTCCTTTGATCTCCATCTCCGAGATTTACTTCTTCGAGTGGGTCTTGGGCTAACATTTTGATATTTGCCCCCATTGGGTCTTTCTCGAATCCCAAAGGCTCTTCATTGTAGATTGCATCCAGCCTTTGACTCATCTCCTCTCCTGATATTTCTTTGGCTTGAACTGGATCTTCGAGGAACTGGGGGGTAGGATGTATTCCAGAATCCCCCGTTTCTACTTCACTTTGAACCGTACTGACCGTCATGTGTAATAACTCGGCTTCGAGAGCCGTGTTTCTTTTGTTCTCGACTATGTAAGCCGAAATCTTTTCGAAAAAAGATGCTTCAGATATGACCAACGTCGTCATCCCAGCCTGTTGGCCGTATTGTTGGTGAATGCTCCAACGGTGAGGTATCTACTGGACCGTCCATTATCTCTCTATTCCATTGGAATCCATTAGGATGTAAAGACAAATAGTATAAAGCATTTCTGTTTGGAGTGTATATATCTTCAGCAGCATGGCAAGGACCTATGTTCGCCAAATTCCTGTCGAAACTAGTTTTATTGACTTGATTGACTTCAGCCATGTAGTAACTTTGATCTCCTTCGATGTTCTCTACTATGCCATCTTCTCTCCAAATGGTTAATCTTTGATGCATCGTCGAAGGCACAGCCGCCACTCCATGGATCCACTCTCTTCCAAGCAAAAGATTGTAATTAGCTTTTACTGGTATCACCATGAACATCGTTGGTCTCGTGACTGAACCCACTTTTAGATTTACTTGAACAACTCCCAAGGTTTGCCCTATTTTGCCTTCATAGTTGGACAGAACCATGTTATGTGGTCTTATATCAGTATCGAACATACCAATTCTCTTCAACATGTATTGGGGCATTAGGTTCACTGCTGCCCCCCCATCTACTAAGACTTTGTTAATGCCAACATTCTCAATCTTGGCTCTTATGTAGAGTGGTTTCAAATGATTCCTCATACCTTCATCATGCCTTTCGAAGAAAGCGTTCTGCTCTTCGACTGCCCCATTGTTCAGCACATAATAACACACAGGTCTGTGTCTTGCCATCTCTTCCTCATCAGCTTCCTCACAATCCTCAACTTCAGTTTCTTGGTTAAATTCATGAGGGAGTACTGACACAACATTGCAGTTTAAGTTTATCGATGATACTCCATCTGAGTTAAAATCATTTGTCATCCTATCGTCTTCCTTCCAAGGGCTGGAATGCATTTTTTCTTCTTCTTTCTCATTTTCAGAATCAAACAGCTTACGCTCCACTGGAGGTTTATTTGTCCTTGCCCTCTGCATTGGGATTTGATTGCTACTTGATTCTCCAGTCTCCCTTGGTTTGTATTCCCTTTGGGCTTTCTTCATCCTCTGGTGCCTTCTCCATTGTGATCTGGACATAGGATTTTTGCCTTTGTAGTTCTCCAACCTATACATCTCTCGATTGGAAGTCTGGAATTGCTTCATATATGCCATTGTAGTTCTTCCTCCTTGGTCCCAACTTCGCCATTTGTTGGTTCTGGCACCAGCTTGCATCCATCTATCCCTGGGTATGTCGGCAGGAACTTTGAATGTGACCCTTCGAGCTCTAGGGTGTGGGCTGTCAGGCCTCCTTGATGGGGTCCTGATATCGAACCCATACAAGTTGGGACGAAGTCCTTGAGTTTCCCGACCCATGTAGAGATACACCCTTTCGAATGATCTTGCTAGAAATTCATCATAAACTGCTCCACACCTAGGGCACAATGCAATCTCAGAGTTATCGTTGTGACATCTGACCAAGAAACCCACCAAACTTTCTTCAGTCCTTGGGTACACCTTGAGTAATAAGTTTCCTCCTCTCCAAGGCTGCTCCACTCTTTCTCGCAGGGCCCTCTCGAAATTGGCTTGAACCCTTCGATTCAGCATAACTGAACATCTTGGGCACATCAGCATTTTTCCACCATTTTTCACATGATAATCCCAGAGATAATCCTTCAGACTGTTCCCTCTTGGTGGGATTTCAATATTTCCTTTCTCCCTTATCAGCCATTTTTCTAGTTCTTCTATTTCAGATAAAGGTCATCTAGCATTGACCATTTAACAACTGTCGGAGGAGCCTCGGAAATTCGTATCTGCTGAAGCTTCACTGTGAGGTCTTCAGTGGCCTCACTTGTTTTTCCTTTCAAATCTTCAGTCATCTTAGCATCAAAGGATTCTTCAACATCAGTATTGAAGATCGAATTGGCATTTAGGCTTTCAGTAGCCTACTTTCCACCTGAATTTATCTCCGATTCAGCAGCATCAATTTCAGATACTTCCACCATGTTGACGTCAAATGGTTCACACAAGTTAGTGTCAGCCACACTCAAAGGATCTGTGTCAACCTTCATATGGTTCTTGGTTTTGTCAGCAAATTTCAGACGTCCATCCTTGATAGCATTCTGAATTAAATCCCTGAAAAGAAAACATTGTGAAGTTTTATGCCCTAAAAAACCGTGATATTTGCAAAAACCTCGCTTCTTCCGTTGTTCTAACGGAGGAACTTTTGAATTGGGAGGTACTATCATCTGGCCATCTTTTACTAATAAATCAAATATTTCGTCACATTTAGTGACATCAAATGTATAAGTTTTCTTAGGAAATCTATCGCTTTTATCATTCTCTACTGGATTTTTTCCATTAGAAGGGGTGAGCAATTTGCAAGAATAAGGTGGCGCCTCTTTTAACTCAGCGAGATCTATTTCGACCTCTTCCATACTGTATGAATCTTCGAAAGGTTCGCCATCAACGTCGTCTGCTTCGATGTATGCTACTCTCTCCTTCTTATAACTTTTACTTGCTCTGGCCTTTTCTGCTTTTAATCGTTCGACTTGTCGAACCCTGTCTGCCAATTGGGCCATATCTCTTAGGTATTGAGTATCCAGTTTCTTTCGAATTGAATAATCTAGGCCACCTGCAGCCATTTCAACTAATTAGTGCTCTGGGACAGTCGTGAAGCATATTGACTTCAACAAACGGAACCTGTTTAAGTAATCATCTATAGATTCCGTGAACTTCCTCTTGATGCTAGCCAATTCTTTCCGACTTATCTTGGTTTGACCCATGTAAAATTGTTCATGGAATAATCTCTCCAAGTGTGCCCATGCATCCATGGAATTTGGGGGCAAAGTAGTGAACCAAACAAAAGCATTTTTTGTTAGCGAACTAGGGAAGTATTTAATCCTTAAATCTTCGTTCCCTGCTAGATCCCCTGCTTTCGTCAGATACCTGGCTATGTGCTCCACGGTAGACTCATTGGTGTCCCTTGAAAATTTAGTAAACTTTGGTACTTTGGTACCCCTTGGCAATTCCGTTTGCATGATATATTCTGCTATTGGAGATGTATAATTTGGGCGTCGAAGCCCGGTATTAAGGCCATTGTTAGCCATTATTCTCTCTATCATGGCAGTGAGATTGTTCTCTGTTGCCAAATTGTCTCTCCTAATCCTATGGACCACTTCGTCAGGATGTTCGTTTCTTCTTACCATCACCAGATTAGGCTGCTGCTGGGCAACTGCTTGTTGGCCAACGTTAGTCGTTTTCCTTCGAGTTTCTAAGTCTATCACTTGGTTTTGCTCGACTGGTGTTGGTCTAGATGGTGGTGCTGTGGCTCGGACTTGTTCTAGAATGGGTTCCCCTTCCTGATAAGTTGATTGGTTGTTCCTTCGTCTATTTTGTGGAACTCCTAAAAAATCTGCCATTCGATTTATTTGAGATGATATTTTTTGGAAAGTTTCCACATTATCCTTGTTAGTCCTAACAATATTTGTTGCTAACGGATTCAAGATGGAGCCCAATTATTTGGCAAGAGTTCCTAACATATCATGGTTACTTGCATCCATTTTTTGTCGAAATGCTGCTTGACTATTTGTGGTAAAAGGGGGTATTTGGGCAGAGAAGCCAGTATTCTGTGCGTTTCGACCTATCGAACTGACATTCGGCAAAAACGCCGTCGGGTTAGTTGTAGTGTATGTAGGCCCTCGTAATCCTGTCATATATGAATATGGCATTCCATATGGATTGTTGGGTCTCCAACCTTCGAAAGTCGATGATGGTCCTGGGGAAAATAACTGACTTGCAGCGTTTGTCGAGAAAGGTGGTATCTCGCTTGCGCTAATGAATGGAGGCGCGGTGGTCGAACTCGAAACTGGTATAGTCCCTGTTGTCCCTGTAGTATTTTCGGGCATCGCCTGGGAACTACCTATGGGTTCAGATCCTGTCGAAACTGGTATAACCTGCGCCTCTTGAGTAGAAGTTGAAACGTGCGTAGAATTTGTCGCTACTGTTCCTGACCCTTGTGGGGATCTTGATTTCCCCCTCCACTGGCCGCATTGACCATTTTCTTATTGTACCTTCGTTTAGGAATCGGTTGTGCATTGTTGGTTAATTTACCGTTCCTAAGGTTCATACAAGGTCTTGATATTTTCTAGACAAAACAAAACAATCAATTAAAACAATCTGTTTGACACGGTCCCACAGTCCCACCAGGTGTGCCAATTTGTTTACGGTGATTTCCGGTAAACAACCGCTAGTCTTCCAAACTATAATAAATATAATTTGGTTACTCGCAGGATCGACTAGATTGATCCTAGGACATAGTAAAAAAGGTTGTTATTCATGATAGTTCGAATTATGTCTATGGTTGGCTTGTCTCGAAATAAGAAATACTAAATCAAAGAAATAAAGATTAGCAATCACCTTGTTATACACGTAAATATAACATCAGCGAAGGGTAAGATAAAGATAAAATATAAGACAAAACTGTAAAGTGCAAGAATCTCAAAATGTAGAAACTTAAATGCTTCGAAACTAAATAGAATGAAAATAAAGAGTGCAGGAATGTAAATGACAGAAAGTGAACAAAATGCAGTAATATCAAAAGATACTTGAATAAAGAAAGATACAAATGTATTTAAAATGGTGTTGGTGTCATACGTACATTTCTCAGCGAAACTCGTTCTCTTAACACTTGATACTTGAGCAATATGTGAGTAATTTGTACAAAATGAACACACGGAATCCTAATACTAAGACCCTTATTTATACTAAATTTGACCCTAACGGTCCTACACTAATTTGATGCCACGTTACTCACGAGAATCCTTGGGATGCCATCTGTCTTTGTGCAGTTATATAAACTACTTCAAAATTCAAATCCTCCCGCCTGAATCCTCTTTCGACGCGTGGCAACGTAGTCAGAATCGAGAATGCCACGAAAATACGCTAAGCTTCAGTACTTTACATATTTCGTAAAAACATTTAAGTCCCCAAAGATGATTCTTTTCGAATTTAGCTTCAGTGCTAACTGTCTTCGTTAAAACCATCATTCTCGAACATGGCCATCAGTAGCCATTTTTGATCTCAAAGATGGTCATCAGTAACCATCTTCCTTCGAATTTCAAACCTTCGAAGGATATTCTTCCCAAACGAAATCTTCAGCTAACACCCCCTTGAAGTTATTTTTTTACGAAGACACCCTTATAAAAGTTTTAATCAACTTTTACCACACCCTTTTACTCCAGATGCTGACTGGACTTTGACCCATTGGCTTAGGTGGCAATAAAATAACCATTTAATTAATTAAACAAAAAGAAACATGATAAAATAGGCCAAAGTGTACAACATTCTCTCTCCTCTATACTCAAACATGAACAACATCAAAGTGTACCAAATTATACACTGAAGAACCACGATTTGCACCATCAAACTCCCAGAGAATGATGCAACATCCATTTTTTCTATTCTTTGAGGCTAATGAAAATTACTAAAGACACTAATATTCATCTTTTTCTTTGTTCTATTCTTTTCTTTTTAATTTGCAGTATGCCTAATTCACCTGAAGAATGCACTATGCACGGCATAGATGTAGTGCAACGGATTGCATGAAAAACAGCATATGCAACAGCAACAAAAGTCTGGAAAATTCAATATCAGCAGAAGATAGGAATTGATGTTAGATAAAAAAACAATGGGTCCTACATTATCATGTTTCAGTTAGATAAAAAAACAACGGATTGTTAAGTATACTACACTGCTATTATAAACTTATAATAAGTTAGATAAAAAAATTGGTCCAAATTGAGCAGAAAATCAGGTCACTGGTGCTCATCAAATGGGTCCTTCTCTATGACTGGTTCAAGGAAAGTGAAAGGATTGGGTAGAAAGAACAGCAGAACACATCCAACAGAGAAAGCTTCATCTTACAATGGTTCTTTGGTTGGTGTACCACGAGCTCGGGGATATTTCATTGGAGTAGGCCGATTCTTAAGACATATGACGGCAGTACGCTGACCATATGGGCTTTGCGATTCCACTGAACATGTAACATCAACGTAAAACTACTTCAATAAGTTAGCTTATTTACCGATGATGAAACAATATGTAGAAATGAGGCACAAACTTTTGGAGTAGAAATGAAATAGGATCAACATAAGGGTATAGCCAAAATTAACTACTTCTAAAAATGCCAGGGAAGACAAATATAATCAAAGTCATTCAAGCAAGTAGAGGAATCTTAGATGTAGTGCAACGTATCTCTGAAACTTAGTTTTCAGTTATTTTAGCTTCCTACATTATAAATTCAGTTTAAAAACTGTCACCTGAACCAAAGTATACAACGCAGGTTTTGTTTGCAGAGCAAGTAAAGATGAGGGCAGCAATGAAAGAGAAGGAACCAGCACAAAGTGGACTGAAGATGTTTAACAAGAAAAGAGATGCGAAGAAAGAAGGTTAGGTTAACCGTGTGGTTGTGGTTGCGGTGTTGTTGGTTTGCGAAGCGAGGAGATGGAAGTGAGTGGAGGAACTAAGAGGGAGAGAGATAGTGGTTTAATGGTTTTGCGTTGAAGAGATCATGCAGTGACTGCTGATGCTTCCACATGGATGCATGATGAAGCAGTTTGGAAAGTAACAGAGGCGCAGTGTTGTTGTGGTTCCCATTTGCGCTTCTTTCTGTTCTTTTCCTTTCTCAACTGAATTGGAAAAGGAACCTTGAACAGGGATGAATGAATAGTAGTGAAACTGACACTTTTAGTCCTTTTTATTAGGAGTAATTAATCTATTTTAGTTGAAAGGGTGTGGTAAATCTATTTTACAATTATTATTATTTTGCCACGTCATCAATTAAGTCAAGCCCAGTCAGCAAAGATGGTAAAAGGGTGTGGTAAATCTAAGATTTATGTTTTATAAGGGGCATTTAGTAAAAAAAAAACTTCAGGGGGCCAAAAGCAAAACACGCGATAATGGCAGGGGGCAAAAATGGTAATAACCCTTATTTTAATTATTAAAAAAATATATTTAATAAATAAATCAAATTCTTTCAAATAATTATTATAAAAATGAATTTTTAAAATATTAATATACATTTTTATATAACCTTGTGGCCCAATAAAATGGCCAAACCGCCATAGCCATTGGGGAGCTTCTTACCCACGTGCCCCCTCTAAGGACACATGGTCAACTACTCTTTGGAAGAATCGATCTTCCTCTTCCACAAGAGGGTCAAGTATTCTAATCATAATCTCTAACTTCGTACTTGCACTTTTTCACCCTAAGCCTTACCTTGGCATCGGAGTAGTACACCCTCTTTTTTTTTTGGCTATTCGCACCGGTTTCGACCCACCACAGGTGGGCCACTAATCCGGCTCGTGCGTAGAGGCATCCGCATTGGCCAAGCAAGATTGTTCCGCCTGGGAATCGAACTCAGTATTCCCCGAGTACGTCCTTGGACGGGACTCCTTGCCAATGGAGCTCAACCGCTTGGTTTGTCAGAATTTTGTCTTTGTCACCTAATATAAACTATTAATCTAGTTTAATTTATGATTGCAATAATTATTTATATTTATGTATTAATGTAAATACATTATTAATATTAATATTATATTTATAACCTTAGTTTTCATTAATGTTTTTGACAATTTCATGATAAACACAATCAAGTATTTTTTTTATAATCTATTTCTGTCAATTAACTATACGAAAGAGAAAGTCTTTATATCAAATTATTTAGTTAATATTTCTTTAAATATTAAACATACAAACAAAATGTGAATGAAAGAATCTTTGTTCAGAAAAATATATATGAGTGAGCTATGAAAAACAAAACATTTAGAAAAAGAATGTAAATAAATCCTCCTATATGTGCAGCCGATTAGAGATTATATGTGCAGCTCTAAGCTTGACTGATCATGGATGAATTGGATCTGGTTTTGATGGCTTTGAAGGGCCACGAAGGAATTGCAGCAACAGTCCATCAAATTCTCTCAACATTAATGGTTGATCTTGCAAAGGCCTGCTGCCATATCCAAGTTGAGAAGAAATGACAAGAATGAAGAAAAGGATTACTAGAACATTAAAAAGGATCCTCTTGTAACAAGTTTGGACGAAATAGTTTAAAATGAACCTTCTGCTTTTGCCTATATATATGATGTAATGATATCTTTAATAAGAACAAGTTTTATTTACTAGTAGCTGTGGTTTGATGGTGGGAATGATATGTTATGTAATGTAACACAATGTCATATATATATAGAGAGAAAGAAAAGTAGATAGCTTTTCATGCCTTAGTACTAGTTTTTGAATTTCGTTTGGGTTGACTTAGTAATTCGTTTGAACTTCAAGTTTGAATTTGAACGAATCAAACTTCTTGACAACGAAAATATATACGAAAACGAGTATTGTCGTGGATAATAATAATATATACGTCTGATTTATGTTGTCAGATATCTCAAAACTTGACATAAAGTCAAAAGGGTCAATATTATGCTCAATCTTATTATATTAATCACATAAATTAAACTGACAGCAACATGTACTTTTTCAGTTTCATAAAAAAATATTTTATTTAAGCAATGCACCATTATTAAAAAAATAATTAAAGATGTAATGATTTTAATGATAACATTAATAACATTTATTAGAATACTTCTATTAATTATGGTGGTGGCTAATATGAACCACCAACTAAATGCTTAATGGTGGACCATAAGTGCTAGCCATTGGATTAATAGATTCTATGAGATCTTATCCTACATCTATCACACGAAACTTTTTTCACTCTCCAAATATGTCTTGGAAAGAATGTTTTGTCCTTGTTTCATCCAATTTCTTATTCTCACTAGTAGGGGTGGACAACACAACACCACCCGACAATACCCGACCGAACCGAATGAAAAATTAAGCACCGGGTCGGGTTGTAACGGGTCTGCGGGTTGGGCGGGTGAAAGCGGTGGTTATAGTAGGGTAAAGATGGTCGGGTTCAGATGGATAATTTGGGCCCGTCGGACCCCGAACCCGACCGAAGTTGTTTTTATTATTATTATTATTTAATAATAATTAATATCAATGGCCCATTAATATGTAAAAGGATAGGCCCATGCGCCCAGCAGCCCAATCCATTAACTCTTCTCTGTCCATTAACACAAAACTTTCTCTAACCCTAAAGTAAACACAATTACACAATACAACACAGCGCCGTTATCTCCAATTCTCCATCCATGGCTTCAAACCCTAGCCGCCGTCGCAGCCACCATCCACACACCGTCGTCGCCACCACCATCCACACACCGTCGTCGCCACCACCATCCACACCTTTTCTTCCTCAACCTAACATTGTCACAACTCACAATAATCTCAAGCTTTCTCTTTCTAATTTCACGAAATCACAATCCTCTCAACCTCAACCTTTAAAGTCCAAAATCACGAAATCAACTTTCAAAATCACAACAATCATTCAACCACAAGCCTCAACCTTCAACATCCGGTTGTCAGCACCCATCGTTCATCGTTCATGTCAGCACCCATCTGTTTAGAGTAATGATTTTTCTTTTCGTTCTCTCCATTGGTGATTTAGAGTTTAATGTGTTATTTCTTATCATATTTTCAGATAAATCAAGAGAAGACATATTTTCGACGAACTTATGCAACTCAGGTGGTTAGTCTTAGCTTAATTTGTTATTTCTTAAGTGCTTCAGTAGTTGTAAGTTGTAACACATTAAACACATAAAATTATTACTGCTTGCACTACTTTATAACCTGAAATTTAACTGCTTTATGTGTGTTTAATGTGTTTGAACTACTGCTTGCTTACAATAAAATAGTTGGATTACTGACTTTCATAGAGAGCTTACTTGACTTTGTGGGGGGTGTTTTGGCAGGTCATAGGAGCTTTGAAGACTAAAGGAAGTAATATACAACATCAAACCTGATAAATTTTTTGTAAGTTATTGATCTTTAGACCATTTAACTCAGAATTTTCAATTGTACTGAATTACTTTATTGATATGCAGTGTTGTGTAATTAGTCAGTAATTTTTATTTTATATGCAAGGAGTTCGAGATATGCAAGGAGTGCGAGATATGCAAGGAGTTCATGAAAATACGCAAAATAACGGTATGTTTAGGCTAAGTTTTATTCATGATTAGGTGTATGTGAATTATGTGATGGTCTATCATTAAGTTCAACAAAGGACTTCAGTAAGAATAAGAATTCTTATAATAGAGAGCAAATACTCCCAGTGCCTCACGTTAATCATAAGAATATTAGAATATTAGCTTAAAGAATTCTTATAAGAATTCTTCAGTATTTAACAAAGTGTTAGCATAAAGAATATTAGAGTGTTAGCATTATTCTTCAGTATAAGAATTCTTCAGTAAGCATAAAGAAAGAAAAATACTCCCAGTGCCTCACGTTAATCACTACCCTTAGAATATTAGCTTGTCTTGGATTATTTAAATATTTAAAAAAGTATTAGCTTGTCTTAGATTGTTAAAACAATAATTAAGTATATTAGAATAAGAAAATTCTATTGTCACTTTAACAGTGCTGTTTGGCACTTTAAGTTTCAGGTTGGTTTTTTAGCAGTGCGTTCCAAGTTGGTTTTTTTAGCAGTGAATTGTTGGAACAGCAGTATCTATTCAGTTTGAATTTATTAATCTATTCAGCATAACTTGACTACCCCTTTCTCCTTTATTAATTTATTTGTTTTGATATAACATGTATTTTGTTACCTATTTTTGAAATTGTTATCTATTCAGTTTGAACTTATTATGTATTTTGTTTCAGCTATGGAACAAGAACCTCCAGCAGCAACCATAGCAGCAGCAACAACACCCATTGAGGTCTGCACAAATCAGCCTCCTATTGGTCGGAAGAGAAGAAGAGCTAATGCAAATGCTATTAGAAAGAGGTCTGAGGTATGGGACCATTTTAACCTTATTCCTGATAGTGATCCCGCTACTGCGGCATGTAAGTACTGCCATCAAAAGTATATGTGTGACTCTAAGAAACACGGAACGTCAAATTTAAAGAGTCACATGAAAACATGTCCTAAGTATCCGTTGAACCTTTCAACCGACCCTACCCAAACCGTATTGACATATTCAACAATTCCGGGGGTTGGGTTGGTTCCAACATCTTCTAGGTTTGATCCTGTAGGTTGTAGAAAGGGGTTGGCTTACTTTATTATTTTAGATGAGAAGCCCTTTAGAACAGTTGAAGGAGAGGGTTTCAAGTACTTTTGTTACCAAATGCAACCCCAATTTACAATACCATCAAGAAGAACCATAGCTAGGGATTGTTTTCAGATATATCTTGATGAGAAAGTGAGGTTGAGAGCATTATTTAGTTCTGATTGTAGTAGAGTGGCAATTACAACAGATTGTTGGACTTCCGTTCAAAATCTAAACTACCTGACCCTCACTGCTCATTTTATAGATAGGGATTGGCAATACCAAAAAAGGATAATCAGCTTTGCGATTATACCAAATCACCGAGGTAAAACAGTTGGTAAGAAGGTTGAGGATGTGCTGAAGGAGTGGGGGCTGAGAAACGTTTCAACTATCACGGTAGATAACGCGGCATCAAATGATGTTGCTGTTAAGTATTTAGAGCAGAAGATAAGAAATATGAATGGACTTTTTATGGATGGATTTGGGTTTCACATGAGGTGCTGCGCACATATACTGAATTTGGTCGTGAGAGATGGATTAAAAGTAGCTAGCACCTCAATTTCAAGTGTTCGAAATGCGATAAGATATGTGAGATCTTCACCCCATAGAGCGTTAAAGTTCAATGAATGTGTGGGCTATGCCAATATTACATGCAAGAAGTCGGTATGTCTTGATGTTTCAACTCGTTGGAACTCGACGTATTTGATGTTAGATGCAGCTGAGAAGTATGAAACAGCTTTTGATAAGCTAGAAGATGAGGTTGAGGATTATAGGGATTTCTTTGAAGGTGATTCCCCCCCTAGTAGTGAAGATTAGGAGAATGTTAGGGTATTTATTAAGTTTTTGAAGAATTATTATGAAGCGACAACTGTTTTTTCTGTTTCAACAAAAGCAAGTTTGCATACAGCTTTCCCTTTCCTGGCTGGAATTTACGTTGAGCTTAAGTCATTAAACTTGGACCTAAATGGACTGTTTGCTAGTGTGGCTAAGGAAATGTTGGATAAATTTAAGAAATATTGGATTGATATCACTAAGATGAACCAACTCCTCTATTTGGGTGTTATTTTTGATCCCCGGTATAAGTTACGATTTGTGGACTGGTGCTTTAGTGATATGTATGGACCACTTTCAGAAACTAAGAAATCTTTGTTAGAAGAGATCAATAACAATCTCTCAAAAATCTTCATGGTTTACAAACAAGCCTACGGCAATGTCGAAGGCCTGTCCCAGCTATGGCAGCCACTGTTTCTAATGGGGAAACTGCTGCCAACGTCGAAGTACCGGCACATGTAGCTAGACAAAATGCTTTTCAGCAACATTTGAAGTCTATGGATTCGGTTGAAGAAGTAACTGAGCTTCAGAGCTATTTAAAAGAAAAATCCATAAGGTTTAATGAAAAGGATAAAGATAAGTTTGACATTCTAAGTTGGTGGAAACATAATGTTAGAGAATACCCAGTTTTGTCCCAAATTGTTAGAGATATAATGGCTACACCAGTTTCAACAGTGGCTTCTGAGAGTGCTTTTAGCACCGGTGGGAGGGTTTTAGAGGTATATAGAAGCTCTCTCAAACCTGAAATGGCCGAGGCTCTTATTTGTGCACAAAACTGGTTGAGGCCTTCATTAGATCAGTTCAAAGACTTGGAATTTACTGAAGATTATGAGATTTCTGAAGATGCTTTAAAAGGTATATTGTTTCTATTTGTCTTAAGTTTTAATTTTAATTTTGTTTTGTAATATTTTGCTAATTTCTTCTTTATAGGATTTGCTGAACTTTCACTCGGAAGTGGAGCATCGTCTTCATCTCAGACTCAGTCACAGTCTTCTGGCTGTGCCTAAACACTTTTTGAGGTTGAATTTATTTGATTCTGCTTCAAACACTGGTTGACACTTTTTGGTGCTTTAATGTATGTGTTATTTCTAATTTTTTGTATGATATTTGCAGCTACTTTTTTTGGAGTCATGGATGACTCGTTTTTTTGAAGCCGACATTAACACAACCAACACTTTTTGGAAGAATGTCAAAAACAGTCCTGCACAACCAACACTTTTTGAAAGAATATCAAAAACATCCCTACACAACCAACACACCTTCGGTAATTTACGTGTTATGCTAATTATAACCGAATCAATTATTCACTGAATTAGTTTGGTTTGTAATTGTGTGGATTTTGTGTATGTCAGTGTGATTGATGTTGTTGTTGTTGTTGAGGAAGTTAAAAAGAAAGAGACAAGTCCTAATGCTGCTGCTGGGAATGAGAAGAATTGTTGTTGCTGTTGTAGTTTAAAGGTAGGGTCATACCTCATTTTATTTAGCAAAAAACAGAATTCCATGTTCATGATATGATATTAGTTCGAATTTCCTTCTGAACCATGTGAGGCAGCACACAATAGAAACAATAATCATATGAGCAGCCCGTAATAAACTTCATGTATCTAGAAGTATCCAGTTAGTTAAGCTGCATATGGTCATGGACATTGTATAGTTGTATTTAGGTACATTTATTTGTGCACTCTGCTTAGTCTTACCATTGTGTACTGCTGCTTCTCTCTTTTTTTCCCTCTGGATTATTTTAATATGAATATTGATTTTTTGTTATTTGTTGTCCAAAAATATGCATGGCACATGTTGAACCTTTTTCCTCTCTAATGACAGATGCAAGGTGTGGTTAACTTTTCTGGCCGAATATCAATACTCATAGACCAGAACACGCAGGCTTTCCATTTGTTCATGATTGCAATGCTCCAGGTTTGGTGTTTATCATTCTCTTGTGATTTATTTATTTGCTAATTGGGTATCCACCTCCTATGGTTTAAAGATTGAAATTAAAGTCAAAAAATGAAGTCGTATATATTCTATTTGTGTGTTGTGAATTGTGCATTTGTGTTGGTTGTGTGAACCTGTCTCAATTTAATATAATGGTTGCTTACTAATTCACTACTATCATTTGATTTATGATTTACTTGGTTTTAAATATTTACTATGCACATGATAAATTGTGTTATATACTTTGACAGATGTTTTATCCATTGTTTTTGTGTTAAGTAAACTCTTGCAAGTCTCCATGTGGAGTCTAAGACGATTTTATGAGGTTATGTAGGCCCCTGAGCTTGATTTTTAGTTTATTAAACAAATCAATTTCTCATATTGGAAAGTTGGTGAAAATGTTATCCTTTGGATATTATCAGGTAGCATAACTTCTGGTGTCAAATTATTTAAAAGGGATAGTTTTTGGACACAAATTTTTTGGATATAAATTGTATAATGCTAATTGAGGTTTGTGGAATCAATTTAAGAGAATCATTGAATCAAGAATAATTGTTCTTCTGATTGTATGTTGCTTTCAATGTTTTCTTTGAAAGATACTTCCTCTTCCTATCTGAAGAGACCAAGAAGAAGTTACAAGAAGAAATTGACGAGTTCTCAGACTCTTACTACTTGGATCTCAATCTTGAAGACATCAAACAGGTAAATTTTTTGTATATAATTCATTGAATGCTTATCCACTGTTATAATTCACTGAATTTTTTGTATATAATTCATTCAATGCTTATTTGTTCAAATGAATGCAGAGTTTGATGGAGCTAGAAGGAGGAGCTTGTCTTAAAGGGAAAAATGAAAGAATTTGATGCTGGACCAGGAAGTTGTGATGATGGACATGAATTAAAAGTTATGTTGATTGTGTTATTATGTAGCTTGTGAAGCTTATTTGTTAAATTGTAATGAACTTGATGTTAGATAATTTTAACCTCCTGAGTGTGTTGCTTGAACAATTGAACTTGATGCAGCAGAATTTGGTTCAGTTTTAAATTATGTGAAAACAGTCTTAAGTATGGTGAATTTGAATTTAATCAGAATGTCAAGTCTGAATTCAAATGTTTATGGCAATTTTTTTTAAGTAAATTATTGTAAAGATAAGGCCCACATTCATCTTAAAATTTAACAATAGATATGTGAAACAAATAAGGCCCAATTTAACAATTATAGATAGATTTTAAATCTGAATAAAAAATTATTGGATTTTGTTATTTGGGCTAGATTTTGAATTGGGCCAACAACAGTTGATATCCGAATTTACCCAGCCCAGTTACCCGATCCGGATGAAACCGAACCCGAACATAACCGATACAAATGTAGGATTGATATGGGCCACACTTTGTCACCCGAGGGTTGGGCCGGATTGGTGTTTTGGGCCCGAATCCGACCCTACCCGACCGCTTGTCCAGCCCTACTCACTAGCATCCCTATCATAACACCCAATTTCTCTCTCTTTGCAATAAATAAAAATTAATATTTAAAATTTTACAAATAAATTAATCACTTTAAATTTTACTAATCATTTCAAATTTTACATTTATATCTAAAATACATTTGTATTTGTTAGATTTCATTCATTTTAAATTTATATATTAAATAAATTTATATGTTATTAGGCTTTATTTTACATGTCACTATTAACAGAATACATATTTTATTTCTTTTTTCAAATGTTAAAATTCTTTTTATACTCTTTTTGTCTCACGGGTCGATTTTTTTCTTTGTTTAATTATTTAATAATTAAGTAATTCATTTCAAATAATTTTATACCATATCAATTGCATGATAGTATAATATATTTTTTAATTTTAATAACATTAAAAATATATTTATCTCACGGTTCACTAACAAGAGAATATTTATTTTTGTTTAATCAATTATTATTTTAATTTAAGAGATAAAATTTTTATTTTTAAATATTAATTTTTTCTCTATTTCAAATTTGCATTTATATCTACAATTTTACATTTGTATTTGATATATCTAAGTGTTATAAAATCTCATTCATGTATTATCACATTAGCTAATATTTTGTTGTAATTTTTTTTCATTTCATAATTATTATTTGAAGATTCTAAATTAATATATTTTTTTAGTTATTTATACAATATCATAATCAAATTATCCATGATGCAGGAGCACGGATCTCTTACTAGTATATGTTGAAAAGAATGTTATTCATGTATTATCACATTAGCTAATATTTTGTTGTAATTTTTTTTCATTTCATAATTACTATTTGAAGATTCTAAATTACTATAATTTTTTTTAGTTATTTACACAATATCATAATTAAATTATTCATGCAGGAGCACGGATCTCTTACTAGTATGTGTTGAAAAGAATGTTTTGTCCTTGTTTCATTCAATTTCTTATTCTCACTAGCATCCCTATCATAACACCTAATTTATGGAGCAAAAATGGCGACATCTCCAAACCGTTCACTAGAACTCCGACTATTTGAAATCTACAAGCAGACGGAACAGATATCGTTGGTGTAGTTGCCGTCTCAGTGTATCTTGAGACCTTCAAATCAAGCAAGGGAACAATTGTTTTTTTTTACAAATTAGATGCAAATAAAAATGGCGGAGACGGTGATTGCAGACTGTGACAATTACAATCTCACAAAAGAGGAATTGAGCACATGTGTGGCTGTGTCGTTACCAAGAAGATCATTTTAGAGATTAAGAGTTTGATCTCAATATTAATATCCAAAGATCAAAATCAATTACTGTCAAATATTGATGTTTCTTTTTTACTTTCATCACTTGATTCACTTCAGTTGCAGGGGCGATGGAGAAATGGACTTAGGTTGGAAAGAGAAATTTGTTCCAAAAAATCTAATACCAAGATTTCACCCTAAGATATCATATAATTATTAATCCAATGGTTCTTAATAATGGTTCACGGTGAGAGACTTGTTGCAGCCCTCACCCTAGAAGCCACCTTATATCATATTATTTAGTTGAAATTTTGCTACATATTAATCATAACAGAAAATGTGAATAAAAGAATCTTTATTAGGAATTACAAAAAAATAGCTGTATGGTGAGCTGTTAAAATTTAAACATTTATAAAATGAAAGTTAAGATTATATTGTATTAGTAAGGTTGATAGGTAGTATATTATGAACTACTTTTCGTATTTCGTTGCTTAGGGTTGAATTGGATCGGGACTTGATGGCTTCGATGGACTACGAAGAATCTGCAACAAAAGGCCATCGAATTCTTTTGAATTCTGATCATCTTGCAAAGGTCTACATTCGACTCCAAGTTGAGATGAAACGACCATAATGAAATAAATTATCACCATAATGGTAAAAAGGATCCTCCAAGTGTTAAAAGAGAAAGCCATGTATTTGATCTCTTTAATTTCTATTAACGTGATTAATTTGGATGAGATAATAATGTTAAGAAAATGCTCCTTCTGCTTATGCCTCTATTGATGTATTTAATTTGTTAATAGGTGCTGAGATTTTATGGTGGGAATGATATGTTTAAGAACAATAAGGCATACATATATATAGAGAGAGTATGTTGCTAGCTTTCCTCAGCAGCAAGGTCAAAAATTTGAAATCCTTTTAATATGACTGAGTATTAATTCATATGGTTTGAAACTTGAAGGTTGAAACAATCAAACTTGGTAATTGGGAACCAAAACTAAACATGAAAACGAGTATTGTACTAAATATATTATATATATATATCAAGGACAAATTCTAATTCAGTGTGGAGGACATTTGAAAGCAAAAACCTTTTTCTTCATTTGAAAAGTACGTATGGTCAAGTGGTCAACTATGTCCTAAAGATACACCAAGTCAATTTGCATGGTCAATATCATTATCAATCTTCTAATAATCCATTCAAGCTTCAATCACGCAAATCTAGCATATAGTAATAGCATGGAGTGTCTATATACATATTCAGATATGATCTACACAATCTTACCCCCTCACTCTTTATGATTTGTCTAAAATATAGAATATTTTTATTTTTATTTCTAATATATATTTGTTGAGTTTAAAAGATATGCATTGATATTTTTATTTCTAATATAATTTTTTTTTTTACACTATCATCCAATGAAAATATATTATTCTGCCATGTCATCTCATTAATTTAAAAATAACAATATGTCTTGCTAGGATACATAGGATACATGGTCTGATTAGTTTTTCTCATATTTTTTTTATTAAATTTCACTTTATTTAATTACTTTAGTAAATATATTTAATAAGAGTGTTTCAAAAAAAATAATACTCACTAAATTATTGAAATCATCCAAGTTTAACCATCACATTAAGTTCGGTCTTTAAAAACGTCTCTTTAAGAGCATTTTTATATTTAAGTTCGGTAAAATAAAAAAAGAGGATTCGAAATTTATGTATATTTATATTTTTTAGGCAAAATATCCTTTTTGGTCCCTTAACTATACCCCAAGGTACATTCTGGTCTCTTATCTTTATAAAGTGTGAGAGTGATCCTTTAATTATTCAAAAAGGTCCACGTTAGTCATTTCCGTCCAATTTTTACTAACAGTGTCAACTTTTGCTTCTGTGGCATCTAACGTGGCACTTGATCATACGTGTGGCAGGTGACTTGGCACATATTGATCTTCAAGATCTTTAAAATTTTGAAAAAAATTTCAAAATTTTTTATTAAGTATGGATTTGAACCCAGGCCACCTTACTTGTAAGCTATCTCAACTTACCACCACACCACTTTACAATTGATATTAACTATTTCATTCACATTTATTATCAAGTTTATTATTTCTGAAAAAACATAAAAAAAAACATTCATCTTCATTTGGGAGATTCCCCTATTAACATCATCAGCATAAACCCATTTTTCATCAGCTGCAGCTGCCAACCCATTTTTCATATTATGAATCGGAAGATTCCCCTATCAACATCATCAGCATAAACCCTATTGTCATACCCCAAAATTTGTCCACCTCATTTCATCTTCAATGATCCAAGGCTCAAGGGTTTATTCAAGGCACTCTCCTAATCAAGGACCTCCTGAACTAGGGTTGTGCATTCTCTCAAGAAAATTTAGGAATCAAGGTCTCCAATGGATTTCGTATGGCTCATTAGGGTTCAAGGTATCTCCATGTCAAAAGTCAAGCTTCAATTCCAAGGATTGCTCATTCAATTGCTCAGATGATCCACAGTCGACTAGTTTGACCTAAAAGTCAACTATGGTCAAAGTATAGTCAAAACTCATGATTTTTGGTTAACATCAATATTATGAAGTATCATTCATCATTTCATCAAAGGTTGATCATGATTCATTAAGGAAAAGCTTCAAAATCAACAAAGGGCAAAGTTACTAAATTAGGGTTTTGGTCTAAATAGTCAACTATACTTTGACCAGGCATACCTCTCACATGGAACATCAGAAATTTCTCACTAAAACCCTACTTTGAAGGAAATTGGATTCTCTACAACTTTGTCTCTCACATGCCAAGGCCAGAAATACTTCATTTGAAAGATATGGTACAAAAGATTATAGGTCATTTTCAAAAGTCAACCAAAAGTAGTTTTTTGTCAAAGGGCATATCATCAAGATAAAATCTTTAAATGGAAAAAAGGTTCCAAATTGGCTTGTAGAGGACATCTTAAGGTTTCCAAAAAGTCCTAGAACTCTTCCATATCTTAAGGATTGGGGGAGATATGCCTTGTCAAAGTTGGGCAATTTTAGAGGCAAAATGTGAAACAAAAGTGGTTCAAATTAGATTTTCTTTCAAATGGGCCTAACTTTTTAAGATCTAATCTTGATCCACAAGTTATTCAAGTCACCAAATTCATTTTCCACGAATTTTAGGGTTTTATATGATTTTATATGATTTTTATTCTTTTAAATGGTGGTTAAAGTTATATAAATCAATTGGAAAATCAAATATTTGATTGAAGACCTCATAATGATCAAATTTAATCAGCAATTATACCATATTTCCAATATAATTTCGTGCATTACTTAATTGGAGAAGATTGAAGCAATATTGGTCCAATATAGAAAGATTCTATTCAAGTTTCAATCAAAGATCAATTTCACAAACTATAAAGATTTGATGCAAGTTAGTTAACCTAATAGGTTCCACTATAAATATAGAAGATAGGCCAGAGCATTAGGGGACGAAATTCTGGGCAAAGAACCATCTTCAAGAACAAGAAAATTCACCAAGAACTTGGAATCGGTTTTGGAGAATTAGGAGGTTTCAAAGGATTCTAAAGCTTGCTACACGTTCCTTGGATCATTCTAAAGCTACTTGGATCATCACACTACATCAGCAACCCCAGAAACACCTCCAATAAGGCCACGGTTTGTCACTCCAAACTTGAATTTGATTGCTTTGATTCATGCCGTATAAACATATTTTGAATGCATATTATTGCTTGTTGTGATGTGTTGAACGATTCTGGTTAGTTTAATTTATGAGTGCTTGATCGTATCGTGAAACGCCATTGTTAGGGTTAGTGAGCTTCAATTGGGGTTTTCCGTTTAGGGTATAATTAGGGGCAATTGGGGATATCATTAGGATCAGGGGACTTAGACGAAGAGAATGGGAGGGTCGCGAAACATTTATATTGCTTGTATGAGTTTTTATGTTGGACAGGTTTAATTGCTACAAACGAATTCATAGCGAATTCGTAGCAAAGCTTGCAAAGAATTGCAAGGTTTCGTGGGGACGATGGTGATGTGTCTCCACGCCATTGGAGTATTTGAAGTTGGCGTGTGTTTTATCATGTTTCCTGGGTTTTCTATATTATATTATGAGCGCGTTTGTTAAACAGACTAGCGTGTTTGGTTAAGTGGTTAGTGTAGAGTTTTGTGAGTGAAGGGGCGTGGGTTCGAACCCTCACCTCCAACATATTTTTTATGCAAACATTATGTTCCTGATTTCATGCGCTGGTTACCATATGGACCACCATATACTCCCATCATCTAGCCTTAGGATCCTCAATCATCTTAGATCCAACGCCTAGAGATTGATAGACATCCCATGCACCCTCAATCTGGTTTTCTATTTATTTGTTTTATTATTTTATATAATTATATAATTAAATCTTAATAATTATTTAGTATATTTAATTTAATATTTAAAAATTGAATTAATAATAAAATTAGTATTAAGATTTTATTTATTATTCGTTTCGATCAAATAAATTGGCCGCGATGGTTAATAATCGATTATTTAATTAATTAAATAATATATTCAAATAGGTTTATTTGCTAAAAGGTTTTAACCGATTCGATTGGTTACGATGATTAGTAATCTTCATAAACTTGTTATTTGTTTTAATCAAACCTATTGATTACGATAATTAACGATAATTAAAATTCTTCATTAATTTCTTAATCGTTTTAATCAAACTAATTGGTTGCGATGGTTAATAATAAAATAATTCAATTCCCAAAACAATTCAAATAAACTGTTAAAACACATTTATTTGCTAATGGTGATAATCGAATCAATCGATTAGAATAATTAGCAATTCTTTATTTTATTTGTTAATTATGGTGATCAAACCTATTGATCATCGCGATTAATGGAACATATTACAATTAGGGTTGTACGCCATATTAAAACACAATTTCTTTTACAAAATTATAAACTATGAATTTCAAAACTGCGATAAGGTAATTCAAAATGCCTTCACACATTCATACTAATTCTAAGGCGTACAATCCTCCCCGAACTACGTTGACTATGATCCTCCCTAAGGAGGTACGTAGGCACTTGGATAACCAAGGCGAGTCCCCTTCCCCAAAACCTCAATTAGGTTCAATTCTCACTTTTAACCCCATTCATTTCCTGTCATTAGCCATAAACCACAAACCTTACCATAATACTCTTACAAACCTTAAATGCAAACCTTGGGAAAGGGTTAAGGGTGCTAACACCTTCCCTTAACCTGAATATAATAACTTACCCAGATCTCTTAACTGCGTAGGGTTTCTTATTCACCCTGGTAGAATAGGAGGCGACTCTAAATTCTTTAATTTTTAGAGCAGGTTGCTACACCTATCATCGGGTTTCATCACATCATTAGGTTTAATATGTAATCATATTTTTAGAACAACGATTTTTAGAACCGCGGTTTGATTAATTGGAGATTGGATTACCTCCATTGTTCCATAATCTGTTGATTCTCACGTTTGGCATTGCTTTTGTTACAAACAGGGTTATCCATATTGGAAATGGGAAGTAAAGAAAAGATTGATGTTGATTCTGATTTGATGAGGTTAGGGTTTTCCGTACATTGGGGGTTCTGTATAGACTGGTAATTAGGAAAGTTAAGATCTGGAAATTGTTCCAAAATAACCCTCTGCCTTTTGGGAACAAGAGCAATGGGTGATTCATTGGTGATTGTTCTTTTCTTTGAGCCACCATTCTCCATCTCTCTGGGTATAGTTCACTGTTGCTCTAAAACACAATAATCTGTTCTTTTCTTTTAAAAAGTTTGATCTGATTATGAATTAAAGAAAATCATATTTTTAGAACATCGATTTGATGAACTACGAGATTTATAGTTTCAGATCCATTGGATCTACGCGTGGTAGAGTAACTATAGAGATTTACAGTTACAGTTTCATATGATTAAATTATGTAGAAAACCCAGGTTGAAGAAGTTTGAAGAAATCCATGAAAGAGAGAGAATAATTATTGATCTAATTTATAAATTTAGTAACAAAAGAAAAAAATGTCCCAGTGGTAGAGTAACTTGTCTAGTAACCAACATGTACCTGGTTCAAATCCAGGTCTAAGGCAAGCTTTTTGAATTTTTTTGATTGATATGGTGATGATCATATGCCACATAAGCGCCAAGTGGTCATCTATTTTGACTTTGACAAACGGAAAGGACTAACGTCACACTGTTTGATTAGTTAAAGGATTACATTGACACTTTTTAAATATAAGGGACCAGAATGTACCTTGGGGTATAGTTAAGGGACCAAAAAGGGTATTTTGCCTATTTTTTAAAAGCAAAATATATTTCAATAAGTACAAGGGTACTCCATCCCAATACAAATACAAATATAAATTTTTTGGAATGCAAGGAATTATATGTATTTATATTTTTTTATAAGCTAAATGTATTTCAATGAGTACAAGGGTACTCCATCCCAATACAAATACAATTATAAATTTCTTAGAATGCAAGGAATCAGATTGAAAATTCAATCCCCAAATTTACAGTCAAACTTACTATATTTTTAGCCATAAACTACTTTCAAGACATCCTCTTAGGTGTTCTAGTGCTATATTTGCACCCTTGATCCCTACCTTAAATAAAATCATTTCTCCTAATCTAAATGGACTAACATGATGAATGCCAAAATATACCACCTAATCTACTTTGATCTTTCATTGGAACTGTGCCTACGTTTATGCAATTATCTTCAATAGTACTATACATTCCTTCCATAGTCATGTCTAACCCTTCATAAACTTCCTTTTATATTTTATCTGTAAAAAGATTGACCACAAATGAGAGAAACGTCGATTCGTATTCTACAAAACATAAGGACATATCAAGTTATAGTTTCCCCAAATGAACCTCTTTTTGCAATTCAACTCTTATAGGTGATTTATTAAGCATACGCCTCCAACCAAACAAATGTATCTTGCTCTTATAGGTAACTTATTAAGCATACGCCTCCAACCAAACAAATGTATCTTGCTTGACACTTTCGTCTTTCATAAATAGTCAAAATAATTTTGAACATTTTCTACCACTATTGATCCTGCATTTAGTAGTTGATTCATCATATTATAACTAGCTTATACTAAATAGCCACTATTCCCGACACTTGATAAATTGTTGTTCTCCTCCTCTTATGTAGATTTCACTTTCCGTAGAATAAATAATAAGTCTCCAACTTGATCCAACCCATCTTTTGTCAGTCATCCTTCATCCATAGAATGTGTGCTCTCTAATAATTTTTGCACCAAAAGTTGTGGATTGGATAACAGACTTAAAATATTACTCGCAAACAAACTTTTGCTATGCGTTCCACTTTGATGTGAACTATTAACGACTTCGTTGCATATGACATGTTGTCTCGTTGGGGGACACGTTATTATTTTTTTAAGCAGGAATATATTGAAACCAGAACAAAAGTTCTCAAACCTGATTACAAAAGCACGAGGAAAACCTCGAAAAGAAAAATTACCCGCCAATTGAAACCTAAGATAAATAAAACAAAGGGTATTTGCTAAATTAGTAAAAGTGACATTTGGGTTAAGTAATTTTTCCTATAAAATCCCATCTCAAAACTAAAGCTTTAGATCCCCAAAGGAAGTCATAGACGTTCCACAAATCGTTTCTAAAAATAATGTCATTCCTAATAATCCATAAGCTCCAACAAGTAGCCAATCACACCACATCTTCCTTACCTCTTTTCACTCTCTTAGATTTGAAAAAGGAGGACCATCCCAAAAAACACTCCTTAAAACTCTCTGCTTTATAATCTACCAAAATCCATTCGACCATTTCCTTTCAAACTAAATCCAAATAATGACAAATCAAAGGAGAATGAAAGGATGATTCACCAACACTCCCACAGAAAATGCAAGCGAGATTAATATTATAATAAATACCTCTTATAGCGCCAGTAATCTATTGATAAAGAACTTTCATCCGAAAGCTTTGATTTTAATGAGGACCTCCGTCTTCCAGATATTCACAAAGGCCGAATCAAATCGATTAAACGGGCCAAAAGGGAGATGATAACTCTTTACTACCTCATGGAAGCTGCCCAACAAAAAACCAAAATCCTGTTTAGGAAACCAAACCACTGAATCTGTTGTTCCATCAGAAAGCGTAAAGGCCTACATGCGGCTGCTCAACTGTAAAAATGCAGCAGCAATAGCAGCGTGGAGCAAGAACTGCAGCTGAATCCAAAGATCGCCCCACCTCCATTTTCTGGTAAACCATTCTCCCATGCCAGCGACAGACATATCCTATAACAATGAAACAGAAAAAAGCAAAGGAAAGAAATCCTTAAGAATGCCCACCTCCGACCAATTTGAGTTCCAAAAAGAAGTTGAATAACCGTTTCCTACTTGAAAACAACAATTACGATTAAAAAATTCCTCTAGGAGATTACTCTCCAACGACAAGATATGCGACCACCAAGATGATTTGGAAGACTTCCCAACTTGAACATCACCACCATTAACGACCCGAAGTTTAATATCTCCATATCGCGCCTTCAAAACTTTATACCACAACACATCGGTTTCAACTAAAATTCTCCACCTCCACTTAAAAAGAAGGGCCAAATTAAAATCATTTATCCTCCTTAAGCCAAGCCTCCCTTTCTCGATCAATAAGCACACATCTTTCCAACTCACCCAATGAATTCTTCTTTTATCCTCTATCCCGCCCCATAAGAAATTGCATTGGATCTTAGTAATCTCCCTAATAATTTTCTTTGGAACTTTGTAAAAAGAAAGCGGGAAGATAGCTAGACTCCCTAACACCGACTTTAATAGAGTTATCCTTCCCTCAAAACTAAGAAGCCGACCCTTCCAACTAGACAACCTCTTCTTAAGCTTAAGCAAAAGAGGGTTCCAAGAAGAGATCCTTCTGGATTATATCATATGGAAATTCCAATAAATGTGAACTCTTTATCCTCCCTCCTACAAGAAAGAAAAACTATAACTACCTCCAAAAAATTGGGATTTATGTTGACTCCAATGAGTTTGCTTTTGTGGAAATTGATTACGAGACCCAAAACAATTTTGAAACCCCTTAAAACCGACTTGATGACTCAAAGATGTATCCAACTACCATCCCCTACCAACAAAGTATCATTCACAAATTGAAGGATATCGATGAAACAGTTGCCATTCATATAACAACCTGCATTATCACCATTTTTCACTGCTTTATTAACCAAGCCCTTCAAACCTTCTGCCACAATGACAAAGAGAAAATGAGAAATCAGGTCTCCTTGTCTCAATCCTCTCTCCACCTTAAATTCCTTTGTAGAACTACTGTTGACCAAAACCGACATATTACTAGAGAAGAACAACGCCTCCATCCATTTCATCTAAACGTCCCCAAAACTCATCTTCTTTAACATGAACGGAAGAAAAGACCAACAAAATTTGTCGTAAGCCTTTTTGAAGTCCACCTTAAAAAGTAAGAACCCTTTCCCTTCCGTGTTCGCGAAATCCACCTATTTGTTGGCCACCAACGCTCCATCAAGTAATTGTCTCCCGTGGACGAAAGCACATTGACTTTGGGAGATAATATTACTTATCACTATTTTAAGTCTTCCCACCAATAGTTTAGATAGAACTTTATAGATGCAACCAACTAGACATATCGGCCTATAATCATCTAAATCCAAAGGATTATTGGATTTTAGGATCAAGGTCAGAAAAGTCGAAGTAATAGATTTTAACATAAGAGCACCAAAATGAAAATCCCTATAACAAGACACAAAGTCCTCTTTCAGGAACAACCAGCATCTCTTGACAAAGAGAAAAGAATATCCGTCAGGACCCGAGCTTTTCGAACCTTCACAATTTCAAACAGAGTTGTTTGAATTACATGGATTTTTTTTGACAAATGGATCATATAAATAATTAATTAAATCATAGCATAAATAATTTGTTATAAATATAAATCTATCACATAAACTTTGGAACTATTTTTTAATTTCTTTTATACAATTATCAACTTTAATTCTTATTATCTCAAAATAATTATTTTTTACTTTTAACTTAAATTTATAAGACTTAAATAGCCTTCCAGCTAGTCTCTGTAACTTAGCGAGTTTTTGATTTTGATATATATATATATATATATATATATATATATATATATATATATATATATATATATATATATATATATATATATATATATATATATATATATATATATATATATATATATCACTTTTTGTTGGCATTGATCCCTGACATCAAAGTTCCGTTAAAAAAAGATAACGACGTGACATTTTCATTTGTTTGGGTCTTAAATATTAAAATACAAAAGCTTAAACGTTGTTGTCAACAAGAATAGCCTTAGCCACTAGCGTTCATATAATAATGTCTATCCAGTAGGTCAAACTTTGATTAGTGTTATAAGAGCATCCCAACTGTGAATCCATTTTTGGGTTCTTTGCGGAACCTATTAAGCCACGTCAGCTTGAAGCAACTCAACTAATTTTTCGCTCCAATGGTGCAACTCTGAAGAACTCATACTGGGTCCCACAACTTTACTTTATTTATTAATATTTTATTCATATTAAATTTTATATCAATTAAAATAATAATTTTGATTATTTAAATTTAAATTGATATAAATTAAATAAAATTATTGGAAAAAGAATTAAAATTTTATGAATAAAATGATGAAATTGTGAGAGAGAAATTTGAAATTGAAAAGAAAATAATAGAGAAAAAATTTGTGTTGGTAAATTTTTTTAAAAAACTATATTTATAATAAAAAAATAACTTAAAAAAAAAACAGTAAATAGCCATTGAATAGCTAGTCTTAATTTTATAACATTAAAAATAAGAAAGAACTGTTGCATATTTATAAAGCGTTGAACATGTGGAGTAACTGAGAAATGAAAAAGTAACATTTTCATGTTTGCCATGCTGGCAAACCAACTCCACGAACCTCCGCTGGAGATGGTCTAACTATGCAACAATACTATATAATGCATATATCCCTCGACATTTAATAATATTTGAAACTTCAACTATTAGTTAGTTTATTAAAGATTAAATAAAAATAATTAAATATTTTAGGATAAATAAAATCTTATTAAATAATATTTGAAAATTTGATTAAATTAATTTAGGGTTAATAAACTAATTTTTTAATAAACTAAATATTTGAATAGTATTTAATAAATTAATTTTTATTTCATACTATTGAATAATGATTTCATATTATATTTTAATTTCAATTTTTACGATGTTAATATTATTTAATATTTTATTAATGATTTCAACTATTATATATTAAATGATTATTTAATGATATTTCAACTATTTAATATTTCTACTATTAATATTTCAACTATTTAGTTTATTAAATATTTATTCTATTAAATTTTCAAATATTTAATTTTCAACTATGTAATATTTCAAATATTAATATTTAATAATTTATTAATAATTCAACTATTAAGATTTAAGAAAATATTTAATGTTTTAACTATTAGTGATTAAATATTTTAACCATATTAACTATTAAATATTTTAACTATTAATATATATATATATATATATATATATATATATATATATATATTAATATATATATATATATATATATATATATATATATATATATATATATATATATATATATATATTAATATATATATATATATATATATATATATATATATATATATATATATATATATATATATATATATATATATATATATATATATATATATATATATATATATATATATATATATTTGCAGCGAGAATAGAAACAAATGAATTGGCTAGCCTAGTGGACAAGTACTGTCTTATTTATGTTAAGGTCATGGGCTAAAAAAAAAAAGGCTACCGATCAAATTCAAAAATTCACTAACTAACAGAGAACTACAATAAAAGAAAAAAAAAGAAATATTAAATTGTTGAATCTTTAAACATAGTATATTACAATGTTTGAGAACAATAAATTATAAATATGATAAACATAGAAAAACATTTATTTTAATTGAAAGTATAAATGAAATTCATCTATAAGCATCATAGTTATTTTGTAAATCATCTCAACATTAAATTCCTAACTTATTTATAAAATAATAAAATAAAACAAATGAATATTTTTTTTAAAACCAACAAAGATCACTTCATTAAAAGAGATGAAAACAAAACAAAAGAAGGGTGGATTAAACCAAAACCTCCCAAAATGAAACCAATCTAAGTTTGGGAAAATCAAAGGTTATCCCAGTTCTTGCTAAAAGCTTTTTTGATAGCCAAAATGATCTCCATATATTCTGCAAAAAGAGCATTGCCTTTGCCAATGAAATAAGAGAATGAACTAATATGATCACCATTAGAACTACGAAACACCACAAGCACACAAAGACAGGGTATCAGTTGCAACATCATCCACATTGCCTTTGATCCAACCATAAAGGGGGGAGACCAAAGGACATCAACACTGTTTATAATTAAAGGTTGGTTAATCTTGTTTTTAAGATGCTTGAGAATAGAAAAGTCAGATATATTAATGGAACCCCTACACCATAATTGTTTCCAATAATAGACATCAATGACAAGATATTTTTGGTGCAATGTTTTTAACTCACAATGGTGACTTCGAATCTAGCCTTGTTTCCAAATTTTATTTTATTTAATAAAGTCCTAGGAAAATCCGCAGGTATACCTGCGGAATATTTTCCGCAGGAAATTTCGCAGGTAAATCGAGTATTTCTAGTAGTGCTAGCCTGCCAAGTTTCATAGAAGATACATTGCACGCCTGCTGAAATAACAGTCACACATTGAGAAGACCAATCCTTACTGAAGACTTTCCAAATTTCATCAATGCTGAAAATGGAAAGATTAGGTGTGAAGTTAGTGGCAAACTAGTTCCAAATGTGATTCACAAAGCAGCAGTTAAAGAATATGTGCGTAGGAGGTTCTTTATTTTTCAGGCAAAGAGAGCATTGGGAGGGAAAGGAAACACCTCTTTTTCAGGACATCATCTATAGGCAAGGCTTTGTGAATGATCTTCCATAAAACAAGGGACCTAGATGGAGGGATAGAATTGTGTCATATTAAATTATTCCAATTGACAGCTTGTTTTTGCCCATGAAAGTATTTGAGAGCATTACTAGCAATGAAATTGCTCACAGTAGCCTTCAAGTATTTGAGAAAGATTTGGGGAATGTTGTAGATGTTTGCAAGAGGAGGGCCACACCATTCATCAAACCAAAAGTTTATCTCTTTACCATTATCAGCCAAGTTGAGTTGCTTTTTAACTGTGGAAATCCGCCCTTTCAAGCCAATCCAAAAATAAGGACAAATACTGTTGGATATAATTCTACCATGCCTAAGGACACGAGCCCTTAGCATAACAGCCCAACTATTAGTAATATGAACTAAACATTTATTAAAAAAAGTTTATAACACAAATAATTTATTTTAAAATATTTTAATAAACAATAATTATACGAACTATAAAAAGGATGGGGTTTGGTGATAGATGGATAAAGTGGATGGAGTTATTAGTGTTCAATAGTAACATGTCGGTTCTTGTTAATGGAAATCCAACTAAGGAGTTTGCGGTTCATAGAGGCTTGAGGCAGGGTGATCCCCTTTCTCCTTTTCTATATGTTTTGGTGGAGGAAGGTTTATCGGGTCTCATAAGACAATCTATTGAAGTGGGGGAATTTGAAAGTTTTAACATAAAAGGAGAGTGTTCGGTGGACATTATATTCTTCAATTTGCGGATGACACTTTATTGGTGGGGGAGGGTAATTGAAAACATGTTTGGGCGATTAAGGCGGTGCTTAGAGCTTTTGAAATTGTTTCGGGCCTTGGAATCAATTACTATAAAAGTAAGTTGATTGGCATTAATACTAATAATTATTTCTTGGAAGCGGCCTCTCACTTTCTTTCTTGCAAAAAGGAAGAGAGTATTTTTTATTTTCTTGGAATTCCTATAGGATTCAACCCTAGAAAGGAAGCTACTTGGGATCCTCTTGTGATTAAGTTGAAGAATCGGTTGGAAGGATGGACGAATCGCTTCTTGAATTTGGGAGGTAGAATTACTCTTTTGGAGTCCGATCTTAGTTCTTTAGTTATTTTCACTATGTCTTTCTATAAGATGCCGAGGAAAGTGGTGAAAAAATATCGAGCATTCAAAGTAGGTTTTTATGGAGGAGGCGGATGAAAAGAGGAGGATTCATTGGATTAAGTGGGAGGTTGTCAACATGTCTTTTGAGAAAGGGGGGTTGGGAGTGAAAAATGTTGAGGTTTTTAATTTGGCACTTCTTAACAAATGGAGGTGGAGAATTCTTCAAGGACAAAATGCTTTATGGTTCAATATTTTGAAAGCCTGGTATGGAGACTTATCTTTAAAAGTGTGTTGTGTCGAAAGAGATATTAAAATTCCATCTTCCTCCTCGTTTTGGTTGAAGGATATTTTAAAGGTCGGTTCTTCATCTTTATTTGATCTTATTGTCGATTGTAGTAGATTTTACATTCATAATGGCTACAATTCTTCTTTTTGGGAATCTATTTGGTTGGAAGGTGGTTTACCTTTAAAAGTGGAATTTCCAGAGTTATTCAATGCGTCTCTTTTGAAGAATGTTTCGGTAGCGGGAATGGACGGGTGGGAGGAAGGGGAGTGGAAATGGGGCCAATTCGAGATTTCCGACTATTACTTAGAAAATCCGGTTTTTGCGGCCAATATTGGGCTCTTGAAGAGGCAGGTTGAAGAATTTGATGGGAGGAAGGTAAGGATCATGTGGTTTGGAATGTTAATTCGGGTTTGGATTTTTCGGTAGCTTCTTGTTATGCATATTATGAGAGATTTCGTTCCCCAAATGGCCCTCCTAATAAATTTGACGAAGGTTTTGGGATTATGTGGAAAATGGAAATGCCGTTTAGAATTAAATCATTTAGTTGAAGACTCTTTCATGATAGGCTTCCCACAAAGGATCTTTTGTTGTTAAGAGGTATTTCCTTATCTATTGACAACTTAAATTGTATTATGTGTGGTAGTTGTTTGGAGAATAGTAAGCACTTCTTTTTTGGTTGTTAAGTAGTTAAGAAGGTGTGGAATGAGATTGCTTTGTGGGTTGGAAAAGGGGCTTGTATGGAGGAAGAGGGTTTGTCGAACTTTATGGAGTGACACCTCTTTTTTCGTCAAAATTATGTGAATGATAGAAAAACGGGTGTTGTGTGGCTCGCTACTAGATGGACCCTTTGGCTTCTAAGGAATGAAGTATCTTTTCGGAAGGATAATTGGAGGTCAACAATACCCGTTTGGAACATAAAGATGTTAGCTTGGAGGTGGTCTTTTAGCGGGAAAATTACTTATCCCAATTATTCCTTTTACGAGTTTATTAAGAATCCTTTACTTTTTCTCGCGTAATGTAATTGGTTTGTAATTTTTCTTTTTTGTCGGATTTTCCCGTTTCTTCGTGTATTCGGGTTGGAGAACCCTTAGTTCTCCATATTGATACAACTTGCTTAAAAAAAATACCAAGAAGTAAAATATGTTAAAAGTTCTTGTATGTGCAATATTATAGTCAAATATAATATATGATTTCAAATTATTGAACATTTTATATAATATATAATTTTAGGGAAAAAGGTTGAGCTATAATATGATTACATAAGTGTGTTTTCAAGTAATAATTAAAAAAATTAAAGAAGATAAGATATATTTTTAAGATGATGTGATCAAAGAAATAGTTGTGATATGAAAAGAAAATTTGATAAGTATTAGTGATAATACTCAATTTCTCTCTACTTTATATATATCAAGTGAGAGCATTTTTAAATGAGAGATGAGAGGAAGAAATATCAATCATTGGATTCATCAAGAGAGATAAATTAATAGCCTCATTAATGTATTAACATTCTCTTTCTTGATGAATTCAATGGTTGATATTTCTGCCTCTCATCTCTCATTTAAAAATACTCTCACTTGATATGCTCCATATATATATATATATATATATATATATATATATATATATATATATATATATATATATATATATATATATATATATATATATATATATATATAATGCTGAATATTAGCCGTCGCTCAAAATCCTGCCAATATAGCTTGCGATAATCGAAAAAAAAATTTAAATAACCATGTTTAATAAAAATAATACAGAAAAAACCAAGTTTTCGGGGTATTTACCAAACTGTCTAGGTTTGGGACCCCAGACAAGTGAATACGCCAAATAAAATGGCGCATGCATGTCACACAAGCCAATCCATTTGGCGCATTAGGCCAAAAATTAGGGCAAGAAGTTGCTAGCCATTTGGTTTGGCGCATAAGGCCATTCCTCAACACATAGGCGCGATATGGTTTGGCTCCTATGTGTTCTCCTTTTTTTTTTCAAAAATAACCCTATTCAGGTATTTTCGCGCACCGTTTTCTATTCCGGCCTAATTTTCGCGTACCGTTTTTTATTCCGGCCTCGTATATTCGTAAAAACGTTTGATAAATCGAGTTCGTTAAAGTTTCTCTTACCCTAAATAATGGTTGCATTGTCGATTTCGATTTTTAACTAAAGCACAATTTATTGATTAAAAACGGAGGAAAGGTTACAAGAGGTGGTAAGCGTAACTGTTACATTGTCCTAAAAAAAATACAGAGTAGATTAAACTTGCGTCGAGGTTGAGCCACGACTAGGGCATCTTTTTTTATTGTGCCCCACCTGACGACAAATGCTGCATTTTCGTTCCATTTTGTCGTGGACGTCCATTTCGGTTCTAATCCGTGTACTATTGGGACGCCCTTTTTTCTTTCGCCGCATTGCGTCGTTGTGCCAAACTACCTCTCCATCATACTCAGGCCAGTAATCCTCCTTGGCCACCACAGGGAACGCAACACTGTAAACTCTGAGCAATGTCTGAGTCTTGTAGATCGGAGACAGTAGTGATTTAGCGTCGCGGTGCGCATACGCACATGCAGCTATGACGTGCGAGCAAGGCATACGAAAAGCTTGAAACCTTCCACAGTCGCACCAATCTTCGTCCAGAAGAACCCTATATTGTTGTCTTGGCAATCCCTCATTGTGGTCAATTGTCTCTCGCACACTGAACGTGCGATTGAAACGGTCGAAAGAAGTTACTTGATGAGTGTTCGCTTTTGCCGATTGCTGTTGCATAAATTTCATGCAACTATCACTTAATAGTTGACCAGATTGCCTAACATCACCCCATTTCCTCCCTCTCGTTGAGAAGAGTGCAGCCATCCTAAAGTATGTAGCCTCGACTAGTGCTGTGATTGGAAGGTTACGAATGCCTTTGAAAACGCCATTCATGGATTCCACGAGATTTGTCGTCATATGTCCCCATCGCACGCCCTTGTCGTAAGCCCTTGTCCATTTCTCCCTAGAAAGGTTATCTACCCAACTACCTGCCTCTGGATTTATCATGACAATCTCAATCCGATAATGCTGGAATGTGGGTTGGGTCAATGCATAACCAGCATTGACCAAGGCCTTTCTTAGATGTCTGTCCTTGATCTCCCGCATGAAGTTCTGGGCGATGTGGCGAATACAATAGACGTGTTTTGAAGGGGGGTCATGCCATCCGTTTGCTGGATTATTATAAGCACTCTTTATGGAAGCGTGCCTATCAGAGATTAAACATATGTCAGGCTGAGGAGCAACATGTTCTCGGAGGTTCCTTAGAAAGAAACTCCAACCCGCCGCAGTTTCACCTTTGACGATTGCAAACGCCACTGGAAATATGTTGTTGTTCCCGTCTTGTGCAACCGCCATGAGCATGGTTCCTTTGTATTTGCCGTATAATCATGTCCCGTCAATTTGAAGTATTGGTTTACAATGTGCAAATCCCCGTACGCAAGGTTTGAATGCCCAAAAAAGCTGATGGAATATACCATTTCCTTGGACAGGGTTTCCATCCGGGGCATGAGTGGGCAGTGTCTCTAGAATAGTAACAGTGCCAGGTGCGTAACTGTGTAGCGCATTGAGGTATCGGGGAAGAATTTTGTATGACTCCTCCCAGTTGCTGTAGACGGTCTCAATTGCCTTTGTTTTTGCAACCCATGCCTTTCTATAAGATGGAGTGTAGTTGAAGGTTGTAACGATATGCGAGATAATATTTTTGACCTTCAGAGACGGATCAGAACTTATTAGAGGCAAGATCTCCTGACAGATGAGATCGGCACTGAGTTTCGTATGATCCTAGGAAGTGTTAGGGTTGACACACGTGTGTTGCTGCGTAATCGATCCTATTTTCCATGCATTACTTCTCTTCCTATAAGAAGCCAACAGTCTGAAGCCACACTCTGTATTCTTACAAGTGATTACATACCATTCCAGGTTAGAATGATCTACTTCAAAATCAACGTTGTGCGCCATGTGCCATTTTTTTATTGTTCTAAGACAAGCCTCCTTAGAGGGAAACTTGTCTCCTTCCTTTAATTCATCATCAGTTTGGATGTACGGTGTGAAGAAGATGTCGGATGATGGTTCGTCACCTTCTAGGTTCAGGTTACTCATATGTGTTGGAGGTGCATACACGTGAGCTGGACGCACCAAAGTTTGTTGATCATCGTCGGATTCCTCGTTGACCATGTCGTCAAATTCAGTTTCCAGATCTTCTTTGTTAGAACAAGATTTGTTCTGATCAATATTCTTAGTTTTGATGATAACAAGGATATGAATTTTGTATGAGATAAAGTGGTACTCTAATACATTGCAAATTCCCTTTCAGGAAATATATAAAGAGTATGCACAAATCAGCGCTCAGAAGCTTTGTCTCAGAAGGTTCAGCATGCAACATCAGAACATGGTCTGGCAAGACATCAGAAGATGGTCAAGGCAGAATCAGAACATGGGTCTATGGAAGCATCAGAAGAACTTGAGATCAGAAGCAGAAGCACTGAAGTTCTCATGGTATCACGCTCAGAAGCACTTCAAGGTCAGAAGACAAGAAGATGCTATGCACCAAGCTGTTTGACTCTGATGATATTCAAACGTTTTATTCACAAACATCAGATCAGAAGAAAGTACAGGTGGCAGGCTACACTGACTGACAAAAGGAACGTTGGAAGCTACTAAAGGCAACGTCAGTAGACACAGCGTGAACAAGGCTCGAGGTAGTTGACAAAAGCGTGAAACATTAAATGCAATGATGTACGGAACACGCAAAGCATTAAATGCTCCCAACGGTCATCTTCTCAAGTGCCTATAAATATGAAGTTCTGATGAGAAGCAAGGTTACCAATTCTGAACAAACCTATTCTGAAAAACTTGCTGAAACGCTGTTCAATTCAAAGCTCAGAAACTTCATCTTCATCAAAGCTCACTACATTGCTGTTGTAATATATTAGTGAGATTAAGCTTAAAAGTTAAGAGAAATATCACTGTTGTGATTATAGCTTTTCAGAAGCATTGTAATACTCTTAGAATTGATTACATTAATTTGTAAGTAACTAGACTAGTGATCAAGTGTTGATCAGGATACTCTAGGAAGTCTTAGCTTGTGTCTAAGCAGTTGTAATTAGAGTGATCACGTGGTGGTCAGGATACTCTAAGAAAGTCTTAGCTTGTGTCTAAGCATTTGTTCCTAGAGTGATCAGGTTTTGATCAGGATACTCTAGAAGACTTAGTCGTGGGCTAAGTGGAAAACCATTGTAATCTGTTGCGATTAGTGGATTAAATCCTCAGGTGAGGTAAATCACTCCGTGGGGGTGGACTGGAGTAGTTTAGTTAACAACGAACCAGGATAAAAATAACTGTGCAATTTGTTTTTATCTTTCATGTTTTTAAGACTACACTTATTCAAACCCCCCCTTTCTAAGTGTTTTTCTATCCTTCAATTGGCATCAGAGCGCCGGTTCTAAGGTGCAAGCACTTAACCGTGTTTAGAAAAGATTCAGGAAGAGAAAAACGCTTAAGTAAAAGATGGCTGGTGAATCTCAATCAAATCCAACTGCATCTACATCTGGCTCTGCTGAGCAATACAATGGTAACAATGGTTATACTAGACCACCAATATTCGATGGTGAAAACTGAATATTGGAAAGATAAACTGGAAAGTTACTTTCTTGGTCTGGATGCTGATCTATGGGATCTTCTGCTGGATGGTTACAAACATCCTGTTAAAGCTACTGGTGTAAGGCTCACGAGAAGCGAAATGACTGATGATCAAGAGAAAGATTTCAAGAATCATCATAAATGTAGGACTGTTTTGCTGAATGCTATCTCTCATGCTGAGTATGAGAAGATATCTAACAGGGAAACTGCCCATGATATATATGAGTCATTGAAAATGACCCATGAGGGAAATGCTCAAGTCAAGGAGACTAAAGCTCTTGCTCTAATCCAGAAATATGAAGCCTTCAAGATGGAGGATGATGAAGACATTGAGAAGATGTTTTCAAGATTTCAAACTCTGACTGCTGGATTAAGAGTTCTGGACAAAGGCTACACCAAGGCTGATCATGTAAAGAAGATCATCAGAAGCTTACCCAGAAGATGGGGCCCAATGGTGACTGCATTCAAGATTGCAAAGAATTTGAATGAAGTTTCTTTGGAAGAGCTTATCAGTGCCTTGAGAAGCCATGAAATAGAGCTGGACGCAAACAAGCCTCAGAAGAAAGGTAAGTCTATTGCATTAAAATCTAATGTTAAAAAATGCACTAACGCTTTTCAGGCTAGAGAAGAAGATCCTGAAGAATCAGAATCTGAAGAAGAAGATGAACTGTCCATGATCTCCAGAAGGGTAAACCAACTCTGGAAGAGCAAGCAAAGGAAGTTCAGAGGCTTCAGAAGTTCAAAGAGATTTGAACGTGGAGAATCTTCTGGTGACAGAAGATCTGACAAGAAGAAGGTTGTCTGCTATGAGTGCAATGAGCCTGGACATTACAAGAACGAGTGTCCAAAACTTCAGAAGGAGAATCCCAAGAAGAAGTTTCATAAGAAGAAAGGTCTTATGGCAACATGGGATGATTCTGAATCAGAATCAGAATCAGACTCTGAAGGAGAGCAGGCCAACTTCGCGCTGATGGCTACAGAAGATGATGGATCAGAATCTACATCAGAATCAGATTCTGAAGAGGTATTTTCTGAACTATCTAGAGAAGAGTTAGTTTCCAGTCTAACAGAGCTTCTTGAATTAAAAGCTCATCTTAGTATCAAATACAAAAAGCTGAAAAAGCAATTTGAATTTGAAACTAAGAAGCTTGAGTTGGAAAATTATGAATTAAAAGAAAAAGTTTTAAAATTATCCAATAATGTTGGATCTCCTTCTGATTCAGAAAAATCCACTCCCAGTCTGAACCATATTCTGAAAGAATATGATTTAAATTTCAGGAAGTTCTTATCTAGAAGTATTGGCAGAAGTCAGCTAGCTTCTATGATATATGCTGTGTCTGGAAACAAAAGAGTTGGCATTGGTTTTGAGGGTGAAACCCCATACAAACTTGAACCTGTGGATGATATGAAAATCACATACAAGCCATTGTATGATCAGTTCAAGTATGGCCACTCACATGATATTAGGCACACATCACATGCACAAAGCTTCCACATAACACACACCAAGAAGCATGTGACACAACCTAAGAAATATAATGGAACTCAGAATAAGAATTATCATGCTATTCCTCCTGTTAAATATTTTGCTAAACCCAAGTTCAATCAGAACTTGAGGAGAACTAACAAGAAAGGACCCAAGAAGATGTGGGTACCTAAGGAGAAGATAATTTTTGTTGCAGATATCCTTGGCGGAAAAGCGGACAAAAAGCAAAATGTCATGGTACCTGGACTCTGGGTGCTCGCGACACATGACGGGAAGAAGGTCTACATTCCAAGACCTGGTGCTTAAACCAGGTGGAGAAGTCAAGTTTGGAGGAGATCAGAAGGGCAAAATCATTGGCTCTGGAACCATTAGTCTTGGTAACTCTCCTTCCATAACTAATGTACTTCTTGTTGAAGGATTAACGCATAACTTATTGTCCATAAGTCAATTAAGTGACAATGGTTATGATATAATCTTCAATCAAAAGTCTTGCAAGGCTGTAAGTCAGAAGGATGGCTCAATCCTATTTACAGGCAAGAGGAAGAACAACATTTATAAGATTGATCTTTCTGATCTTGAGAAGCAGAAGGTGACTTGTCTTATGTCTGTTTCTGAGGAGCAATGGGTCTAACACAGAAGATTAGGTCATGCTAGTTTGAGAAAGATTTCTCAGATTAACAAACTAAATCTGGTCAGAGGACTCCCAAATCTGAAATTCAAATCAGATGCTCTTTGTGAAGCATGTCAGAAGGGCAAGTTCTCCAGACCTGCATTCAAGTCTAAGAATGTTGTCTCTACCTCAAGGCCATTAGAACTCTTGCACATTGATCTGTTTGGCCCAGTCAAAACAGCATCTGTCAGAGGGAAGAAATATGGATTAGTCACCGTAGATGATGAAGGATAGAAAAACACTTAGAAAGGGGGGGATTGAATAAGTGTGACTTTAAATCTTGGACGATAAAAATAAATTGCACAATTATTTTTATCCTGGTTCGCTGTTAACGAAGCTACTCCAGTCCACCCCCGCAGAGATGATTTACCTCAACCTGAGGATTTAATCCACTAATCGCACGGATTACAATGGTTTTCCACTTAGTCCACGACTAAGTCTTCTAGAGTATTCTGATCACAACTTGATCACTCCAGGAACAACTGCTTAGACAACTTCTAAGACTTTTCTAGAGTCTACTGATCAACCTGATCACTCTAGTTACAAACTGCTCAGCCAACTGCTAAGACTTCCTAGAGTATACTGATCTCACGATCACTCTAGTTCCTTACAACTTAATGTAATTCTAAGAGTATTACAAATGCTTCTTAAAAGCGATAATCACAACTGTGATATTTCTCTTAACGTTTAAGCTTAATCTCACTAAGATATTACAACAGCAATGTAGTGAGTTGATGAAGATTCTGAGCTTTGATTGAATAGCGTTTCAGCAAGTTTATTTTCGTTCAGAGTTGTTAAGAATTAGTTGTAACCTTGCTTCTCATCAGAACTTCATATTTATAGGCGTTGAGAAGATGACCGTTGAGTGCATTTAATGCTTTCCGTGTTCCGTACAGCATTGCATTTAATGTTATACGCTTTTGTCAACTACCTCGAGCCTTGTTCACGCTGTGTCTACTGACGTTGCCTTTAGTAGCTTTAACGTTCCTTTTGTCAGTCAGCGTAGTCTGCCACCTGTACTTCCTTCTGATCTGATGTTTGTGAATACGACGTTTGAATATCATCAGAGTCAAAACAGCTTGGTGCATAGCATCTTCTGATCTTCTGATCTTGAAGTGCTTCTGTTGCGTGATACCATCTTCTGATCTTCAGTGCTTCTGATCTCATGTTCTTCTGATGCTTCCATAGACCCATGTTCTGATTCTGCTTCGACCATCTTCTGATGTCTTGCCAGACCATGTTCTGATGTTGCATGCTGAACCATTTGAGACACAACTTCTGAGCGCTGAATTATGCGTACTCTTTATATATATTTCCTGAAAGGGAAATTGCATTGGATTAGAGTACCATATTATCTTAAGCAAAATTCATATTATTGTTATCATCAAAACTAAGATAATTGATAAGAACAAATCTTGTTCTAACAATCTCCCCCTTTTTGATGATGACAAAAACATATATAAATGATATGAATTTGCGATCAGAAAGAGTAGACGGCAAAAGACAAATTACACAGCTATAGCATAAGCATATGAATATGTCTCCCCCTGAGATTAACAATCTCCCCCTGAGATAAATAATCTCCCCCTGAAATAAATACTCGAAGAACTTTGATAAAAGACTTCCCTGATTATTTCGGTAGAGACGATCATATAAGCTTCTGCCTTCAGAGAATTCATAGCTTCTGACTTCTGCTTCCATTGGACAGCTTCAGAACTTGAATTTCTTTAGATCCTTAGAACACTCACAGCTTCTGATTCCTGCTTCCATCGTGGACAGCTTCAGAACTTGAATTTCTTTGATCTTCAGAACATTCACAGCTTCTGACTTCTGCTTCCATTCAGGACAGCTTCAGAACTTGAATTTCTGGATCTTTTAGACCATTCACATCTTCTGATTTCTGCTTCCCTTGGATAGCTTCAGAACTTTGAATGTCTACCAATCATCACTTCATGCTAGATTTGTATCAGAACATTGTTGAATGTACCAGAGCATCATCAGAGCATCTCTACATCCTGAAATGTTACAGAACAAAAACTAAACGACAAAAGTCAGCATGAACGAGTTAGAACATAAAATGTATGTTTGAACACATTATATGTATCAGAGCCGTATAGGCTGAAATAATGTATCAGAGCCATAACATTATATGTATCAGAGCAAATAGAATTTTGTCAGAACAGGATAGACAATGATATTCAAATTCTATTATCAGTGCTTCTGATCTCTGAAGCTTGACAGCACTCAGCTTGCTTCAGTTTCCAAGAGCTTATTCCTTTTACAGAATAACGCTTCTTATGGTTTTGCTTCTAGTGTTTGCTTCTGAAGATTCACTTCACTTCTCTGTACCTGCAAAACACTTAAACCATATAGAACTTGCAGTTCTTGTTAGTGAATGTGTAGGAGCCTTTACCCAGCAACTGATAGATTAATCAAATCATTTATCATTTATCTTTCTCCCCCTTTTTGTCATAACATCAAAAAGAATATTTAAAAAGATTCAGATGCAAAAAACGACAAATAGAATCACTGGAATGTAAATCAAAGAAACTTTTTCATTGATAATCAAAAAGGTTTACAAGAAATTCCTATGTTTAACAAGCAGAAGCAACAAGGAAAAGAAAACTACAAAGACCAAATCCTAGGACCCTAGCTAAGACAACGTCTGTGCCAGCATGCCATGAAGGAGTGAAACGCTTCATTGACTGCTTCTCGGGCTTTCAGGCGAGGAGTCAGGGAGACTTGGTTCTGATGCAGATCTTCCACCATCTTTACCAGAGACAGCATTCCCAGCAGGTGAAGATGAAGAGATTTCTTCAGAAGAGACTAAGGGAGAGGAAAGGTTAGATGAAGAGGAGGCTGAGTCTTGAAGGTCGAAAGATGAGGAAGAAGATGGAGATGATGGAGGGCTTTCACCAGGAGGATGAAACACTCGTCTAGAATAATTTCCAGACAACATTGCTTCGAATGGATTCACCTTGAGAGGATCATAGGTGATTTTGATCTTTTTGGGTTTGGAAGGTGATGTTTCAACAGCTTTTCTTTTGTTGTTTTGATCATTTTCATTATTTCCTGGGCTTGATGAAGAGTTCATGATGGGTTTGCAGAAAAATGAACAAGTAGGGTTTGATATGGAAGAGAGAGAGAGAAAAAAAAAGATAGAGAAAGATGAGAGGGAAAGAGAAGAGTTTGAAGAGTATTTAAAAAGAAATAAAATGAAACGAATGATGACTAGCATTTAATGTTACGTGACGTGAGGAGAGATAATAAAGACAAATGAGGTGACTAGCACAGTTACCTATGGTCGGTGTCCCTTCAACTGCACGCGCGTTTATCCATGAATAGTAACTACAGGTTTACCATCCCGAGATAAAACGTAACAGCTGTTTTGCTTTAAAAGAGGTTCTGAATCAACTTAGACAATGAAACGTTAGTAATAACCGAATCATAATTTCTAAAAGAATTCAATCAGAACTTCTGACAAAAAAAAAAATGTTCCACATTCATTTCAGAAGATACTCATACATGAGAACTTCTCATCTTCTCATTCTGGGCATAAATCCATACTGATGTTCTTCAGAATGAACTTAAACCTATCTTCAGCCAGGGGTTTTGTAAAGATATCAGCCCATTGATGGTCTGTATCAACAAATTTTAAAGATATAACACCCTTCTGAACATAGTCCCTTATGAAATGATGTTTAATCTCAATATGTTTAGCTTTTGAATGAAGAATAGGATTTTTAGATAAACATATAGCAGAAGTATTATCACAGAATATAGGAATGTTACTCTCAAATATCTGATAATCTTCTAATTGACTCTTCATCCAGAGCATCTGTGTACTACAACCAGCAGCCGCGACATATTCTGCTTCTGTGGTTGATAGAGCAATAGTTGCTTGCTTCTTGCAGTACCAGGAGATCAAATGACTTCCAAGAAATTGGCAACTTCCTGAAGTACTTTTTCTTTCAATTCTGTCTCCAGCATAATCAGCATCACAGAATCCTACTAAGTTGTATTCTTTAGATTTTCTGTAAACTAAACCAACATTAGTAGTACCTTTCAGATACCTTAGAATTCTCTTAACAGCAGTTAAATGAGATTCTCTAGGATCTGATTGGAATCTAGCACACAAACAGACACTGAACAGAATGTCAGGTCTAGAAGCAGTCAAATATAGAAGAGATCCAATCATACCTCTGTATAACTTCTGATCTACCTTCTTACTTACCTCATCCTTACCTAGGATGCATGTTGGATGCATAGGAGTTTTGGCTTCTTTGCAGTCCAGAAGATTAAACTTCTTCAGAAGTTCCTTCACATACTTGGTTTGGTGAACATACGTTCCTTCTGATGTTTGATTTATTTGTATTCCAAGGAAATACTTGAGTTCTCCCATCATGCTCATTTCAAACTCAGCCTGCATAGACTTAGCAAACTCCTTTCCAAGTGTAGCATTAGATGTTCCAAAAATAATATCATCTACATATATTTGACAGATTAAAATATCCTTTTCAAAGGTTTTACAAAAGAGAGTAGTGTCCACTTTTCCTCTAGTGAAACCATTATCCAGAAGAAAAGAACTTAAGCGTTCATACCAAGCTCTGGGAGCCTGTTTCAATCCATACAATGATTTCTTTAGTTTAAAAACATGATTAGGAGACATAGAGTCTTCAAAACCAGGAGGTTGATGGACATAAACTTCTTCATCTATATAACCATTTAAGAAGGCACTCTTAACATCCATTTGATAGAGAGTGATGTTATGTTGAGTGGCAAAAGAAATTAATAGACGAATAGATTCTAACCTGGCCACTGGTGCAAAGGTTTCTGTATAATCAATCCCTTCTTGCTGACTATAACCCTGAGCCACCAGTCTGGCTTTGTTCCTTACCACCTCACCTTTCTCACTGAGCTTGTTTCTGAAGACCCATTTTGTACCAATTATATTGAATCCATCTGGTCTAGGAACAAGGTCCCAAACATCATTCCTTGTGAACTGATTCAGTTCTTCTTGCATAGCAATTATCCAGTCTGGATCTTCTAGAGCATGATCAACAGAAGTTGGCTCGATCAAAGATACAAGACCTAATTGACAGACTGCATTGTTCCTAAGGAATGCTCTTGTTCTGATTGGATCATCCTTCTTTCCAAGAATGACATCTCCTGAATGACCAGAGATGAGTCTAGATGATCTTCTGACAGATGGTTCTTCAGAAATGCTTAGATTCTCCAGAGAAGCTGATACTTGATCTTCCGATTCTTTGCTTCTGAGAAGCTCTGCTTCTGATGCGTTGCTTCTTGGCTCAACAACTTCTGATATGTCAATATCGCAATCTGCAAAATTATCAAACTGCTTTGGTTTTTCAGAACCAAGCTTATCATCAAACCTGATATTGATTGATTCTTCCACAATCAATGTTTCAGTATTGTATACTCTGTAGCCTTTTGAGCGTTCAGAATATCCAAGAAGAAAACATTTTTGAGCTTTGGAATCAAACTTACCAAGACGATCTTTAGTGTTCAGAATAAAACATACATATCCAAAAGGATGGAAATATGAAATGTTGGGCCTTTTATTCTTCCACAATTCATAGGGAGTCTTATTTAGAATAGGTCTGATAGAGATTCTATTCTGAATATAGCATGCAGTGTTTATTGCTTCTGCCCAGAAATGCTTAGCCATATTGGTTTCATTGATCATGGTTCTGGCCATTTCTTGCAGAGTCCTATTCTTTCGCTCTACAACTCCATTTTGTTGTGGAGTTCTAGGACAAGAGAAATCATGGGCAATACCATTCTCTTTGAAGAATTCTTCAAAGGATCCGTTCTCAAATTCACCACCATGATCACTTCTGACCTTTATGATTTTACACTCTTTTTCAGATTGAATCTGAATGCAGAAATCAAAGAACACTGAATGAGTCTCATCCTTGTGTTTCAAGAATTTTACCCACGTCCAGCGACTATAGTCATCTACGATGACTAATCCATATTTCTTTCCTCTGACAGATGCTGTTTTGACTGGTCCAAACAGATCAATGTGCAAGAGTTCTAATGGCCTTGAGGTAGAAACAACATTCTTAGACTTGAATGCAGGTTTGGAGAACTTGCCCTTCTGACATGCTTCACAAAGAGCATCTGATTTGAATTTCAGATTAGGGAGTCCTCTGACAAGATTCAGTTTGTTAATCTGAGAGATCTTTCTCAAACTAGCATGACCTAATCTCCTGTGCCAGACCCACTGCTCTTCAGAAACAGACATAAGACAAGTCACCTTCTGACTCATAAGATCTTGCAGATCTGTCTTATAAATGTTGTTCTTCCTCTTGCCTGTAAATAGGATTGAGCCATCCTTCTGATTTACAGCCTTGCAAGACTTTTGATTGAAGATTATATCATAACCATTGTCACTTAATTGACTGATAGATAAGAGGTTATGAGTTAATCCTTCTACAAGAAGTACATTAGAAATGGAAGGAGAGTTACCAGACTTTATAGTTCCAGAGCCAATTATCTTGCCCTTCTGATCTCCTCCAAACTTGACTTCTCCTCCAGACTTAAGCACCAGGTCTTGGAACATAGACCTTCTTCCTGTCATGTGTCGTGAGCATCCAGAGTCCAGGTACCATGACATGTTGTGCTTTGTCCTTCTTGCAGCCAAGGATATCTGCAATAGGAATAATCTTATCCTTAGGTACCCACATTTTCTTGGGTCCTTTCTTGTTAGATTTTCTCAAGTTCTGATTGAACTTGGGTTTGACATTATAAGCAATAGGAGGAACAGCATGATAATTTTTAATATGAGTTTCATGATATTTCCTAGGTTGTGTCACATGCTTCTTGGTGTGTGTTATGTGAAAACTTTGTGCATGTGAAGTGTGCCTAATATCATGAGAGTGGCCATACTTGAACTGATCATACAATGGCTTGTATGTGAGTTTCATTTCATCAACAGGTTCAAGTTTGTATGGGGTTTCACCCTCATAACCAATGCCAACTCTTTTGTTTCCAGATACGGCATATATCATAGAAGCTAGCTGACTTCTGCCAATACTTCTGGATAAGAACTTCCTGAAACTTAAATCATATTCTTTCAGAATATGGTTTAGACTAGGAGTGGATTTTTCTGAATTAGAAGGAGATCCAACATCATTGGATAATTTTAAAAGTTTATCTTTCAATTCAGAATTTTCCAATTCAAGCCTCTTTGTTTCAAATTCAAATAGCTTTTTCAGCTTTTTGTATTTAATACAAATCTGAGACTTGGATTCCAGAAGTTCAGTTAATCCGGAAACTAACTCATCTCTAGTAAGTTCAGAAAATACCTCTTCAGAATCTGATTCTGATGTAGATTCTGATCCGTCATCTTCTGTCGCCATCAGCGCACAGTTAGCCTGCTCATCTTCTGAATCATCTTCTGACTCATCCCAGGTTGCCATAAGACCTTTCTTCTTATGAAACTTCTTCTTGGGATTCTCCTTCTGAAGATTTGGACATTCATTCCTGAAGTGTCCTGGTTCATTGCATTCATAGCACATGACCTTCTTCTTGTCAGATCTTCTGTCATCAGAAGATTCTCCATGTTCAAATCTCTTTGAACTTCTGAAGCCTCTGAACTTCCTTTGCTTGCTCTTCCAGAGTTGATTTACCCTTCTGGAAATCATGGACAGTTCATCTTCTTCTTCAGATTCTGATTCTTCAGGATCTTCTTCTCTGGCCTGAAAAGCGTTAGTGCATTTCTTGATATTAGATTTTAATGCAATAGATTTACCTTTCTTTTGAGGCTCATTTGCATCCAGCTCAATCTCATGGCTTCTCAAGGCACTGATCAGCTCTTCCAGAGAAACTTCATTCAGATTCTTTGCAATCTTGAATGCAGTCACCATAGGACCCCATCTTCTGGGTAAGCTTCTGATGATCTTCTTCACATGATCAGCCTTGGTGTATCCTTTGTCAAGAACTCTCAATCCAGCAGTCAGAGTTTGAAATCTCGAAAACATCTTTTCAATGTCTTCATCATCCTCCATCTTGAAGGCTTCATACTTCTGGATTAAGGCAAGAGCTTTTGTCTCCTTGACTTGAGCATTTCCTTCATGAGTCATTTTCAAGGATTCATATATATCATAGGCTGTTTCCCTGTTTGATATTTTCTCATACTCAACATGAGAAATAGCATTCAACAAAACAGTTCTGCATTTATGATGATTCCTGAAATGCTTCTTTTGATCATCATTCATTTCTTGCCTTGTCAGCTTTACGCCACTGGCATTTACTGGATGTTTGTAACCATCCATCAGAAGATCCCATAGATCACCATCTAGACCAAGAAAGTAACTTTCCAGTTTATCTTTCCAGTATTCAAAGTTTTCACCCTCAAATACCGGCGGTCTTGTATAACCATTGTTACCGTTGTATTGCTCAGCAGAGCCAGATGTAGATGCAGGTGGATTTGTCGGAGTTTCACCAGCCATCTTTTAAATGAAGCGTTTTTCTCTTCCTGAATCTTTTCTAAACACGGTTAAGTGCTTGCACCTTAGAACCGGCGCTCTGATACCAATTGAAGGATAGAAAAACACTTAGAAAGGGGGGGATTGAATAAGTGTGACTTTAAATCTTGGACGATAAAAATAAATTGCACAATTATTTTTATCCTGGTTCGCTGTTAACGAAGCTACTCCAGTCCACCCCCGCAGAGATGATTTACCTCAACCTGAGGATTTAATCCACTAATCGCACGGATTACAATGGTTTTCCACTTAGTCCACGACTAAGTCTTCTAGAGTATTCTGATCACAACTTGATCACTCCAGGAACAACTGCTTAGACAACTTCTAAGACTTTTCTAGAGTCTACTGATCAACCTGATCACTCTAGTTACAAACTGCTCAGCCAACTGCTAAGACTTCCTAGAGTATACTGATCTCACGATCACTCTAGTTCCTTACAACTTAATGTAATTCTAAGAGTATTACAAATGCTTCTTAAAAGCGATAATCACAACTGTGATATTTCTCTTAACGTTTAAGCTTAATCTCACTAAGATATTACAACAGCAATGTAGTGAGTTTATGAAGATTCTGAGCTTTGATTGAATAGCGTTTCAGCAAGTTTATTTTCGTTCAGAGTTGTTAAGAATTAGTTGTAACCTTGCTTCTCATCAGAACTTCATATTTATAGGCGTTGAGAAGATGACCGTTGAGTGCATTTAATGCTTTGCGTGTTCCGTACAGCATTGCATTTAATGTTATACGCTTTTGTCAACTACCTCGAGCCTTGTTCACGCTGTGTCTACTGACGTTGCCTTTAGTAGCTTTAACGTTCCTTTTGTCAGTCAGCGTAGTCTGCCACCTGTACTTCCTTCTGATCTGATGTTTGTGAATACGACGTTTGAATATCATCAGAGTCAAAACAGCTTGGTGCATAGCATCTTCTGATCTTCTGATCTTGAAGTGCTTCTGTTGCGTGATACCATCTTCTGATCTTCAGTGCTTCTGATCTCATGTTCTTCTGATGCTTCCATAGACCCATGTTCTGATTCTGCTTCGACCATCTTCTGATGTCTTGCCAGACCATGTTCTGATGTTGCATGCTGAACCATTTGAGACACAACTTCTGAGCGCTGAATTATGCGTACTCTTTATATATATTTCCTGAAAGGGAAATTGCATTGGATTAGAGTACCATATTATCTTAAGCAAAATTCATATTATTGTTATCATCAAAACTAAGATAATTGATAAGAACAAATCTTGTTCTAACAGATGATTATAGCCGCTGGACATGGGTAAAGTTCTTGAAACACAAGGATGAGTCTCATTCAGTGTTCTTTGAATTCTGCACTCAGATCCAATCTGAGAAAGAGTGTAAAATCATAAAGGTCAAAAGTGATCATGGTGGTGAATTTGAGAACAAATTCTTTGAGGAGTTCTTCAAAGAAAATGGTATTGCCCATGATTTCTCTTGCCCTAGAACTCCACAGCAAAATGGAGTTGTAGAGCGAAAGAATAGGACTCTACAAGAAATGGCCAGAATCATGATCAATGAAACCAATATGGCTAAGCATTTCTGGGCAGAAGCAATAAACACTGCGTGTTATATTCAGAATAGAATCTCTATAAGACCTATTCTAAATAAGACTCCTTATGAATTGTGGAAGAACAGAAAGCCCAACATTTCATATTTCCATCCTTTTGGATGTGTATGTTTTATTCTGAACACTAAAGATCATCTTGGTAAGTTTGATTCTAAAGCACAAAAGTGTTTCCTTCTTGGATATTCTGAACGCTCTAAAGGCTACAGAGTATACAATACTGAAACATTGATTGTAGAAGAATCAATCAATATCAGGTTTGATGATAAGCTTGGTCTTGAAAAACCAAAGCAGTTTGAGAATTTTGCAGATATTGATATATCAGAAGCTGTAGAACCAAGAAGCAAAGCTGCAGAAGCTGGCAGTCTCAGAAGCAATGGATCAGAAGATCAAGTTGCTGCATCTTTAAAGAATCTCAGGATTTCTGAAGAGCCAACTGTCAGAAGATCACCTAGACTTGCTTCAGCTCATTCAGAAGATGTGATCCTTGGGAAGAAAGATGATCCCATCAGAACAAGGGCATTCCTTAAGAACAATGCAGAATGTCAATTAGGTCTTGTTTCTTTGATCGAGCCAACATCTGTTGATCAAGCTCTAGAAGATCCAGACTGGATAATTGCCATGCAAGAAGAACTAAATCAGTTTACAAGGAATGACGTATGGGACTTGGTTCCTAGACCAAAAGGATTTAACATCATCGGCACTAAGTGGGTGTTCAGAAACAAGCTAAGCGAGAAGGGAGAAGTGGTAAGAAACAAAGCCAGACTGGTTGCTCAAGGTTATAGTCAGCAAGAAGGGATTGACTATACAGAAACCTTTGCACCAGTGGCCAGGTTAGAATCTATTCGTCTATTAATTTCTTTTGCCACTCAACACAACATCACTCTTTATCAGATGGATGTTAAGAGTGCCTTCTTAAATGGTTACATAGATGAAGAAGTTTATGTCCATCAACCTCCTGGTTTTGAAGACTCCATGTCTCCAAATCATGTTTTTAAATTAAAGAAATCATTGTACGGATTGAAACAAGCTCCTAGAGCTTGGTATGAACGTTTGAGTTCTTTCCTTCTGGAAAATGATTTCACTAGAGGTAAAGTGGACACTACTCTCTTTTGTAAAACATTTAAAAAGGATATTTTAATTTGTCAAATATATGTTGATGATATTATCTTTGGAACATCTAATGCTACACTTGGAAAGGAGTTTGCTGAGTCTATGCAGGCTGAATTTGAAATGAGCATGATGGGAGAACTCAAGTACTTCCTTGGGATTCAAATCAACCAAACTTCTGATGGAACCTATGTTCATCAAACGAAGTATGTGAAAGAACTTCTGAAGAAGTTTAATCTTTCTGAAAACAAAGAAGCCAAAACTCCTATGCATCCAACATGTGTCCTAGGTAAGGATGAGGTAAGTAAGAAGGTAGATCAAAAGTTGTACAGAGGTATGATTGGATCTCTTCTATACCTAACTGCTTCTAGACCTGACATTCTCTTTAGTGTTTGTTTGTGTGCTAGATTCCAATCAGATCCGAGAGAATCTCATTTAACTGCGGTTAAGAGAATTCTGAGGTATCTGAAAGGTACTACTAATGTTGGTTTAGTCTACAAAAGATCCAAAGAATACAACTTAGTAGGATTTTGTGATGCTGACTATGCTGGAGATAGAATTGAAAGGAAAAGTACTTCTGGAAGTTGTCAATTTCTTGGAAGTCATCTGATCTCATGGTACAGCAAGAAGCAAGCTACAATTGCCCTCTCAACAACAGAAGCAGAATATGTTGCTGCTGCTGGATGTAGCACACAAATGCTCTGGATGAGAAGTCAGCTAGAAGATTATCAGATATATGAGAGTAACATTCCTATTTTCTGTGATAATACTTCTGCTATATGTTTATCTAAGAATCCTATCTTACATTCAAAAGCTAAACATATTGAGATTAAACATCATTTCATAAGGGACTATGTTCAGAAGGGTGTTATATCTTTAAACTTTGTGGATACAGACCATCAATGGGCTGATATCTTTACAAAACCCCTTGCTGAAGATAGGTTTAAGTTCATTCTGAAGAATATCAGTATGGATTTATGCCCAGAATGAGAAGATGAGAAGATCTTATGTATGAGTATCTTCTGAAATGAGAGTGGATTAATCTTTTATGAGAAGTTCTGTTTGTAATCAATTAGAAGTAGTGATTCAGTTATTACTAACGTTTCATTGTCTAAGTTGATTCAGAATCTCTTTAAAAGTAAAACAGCTGTAACTGGTTATCCAGATGGTAAACACGTGTTCACTATTTCTGGACAAACGTGCGCGCAGTTGAGGGGACGCCTACTTAGGTAACTGTGCTAATCACTTCTTTTGTCATTATTATCTCTCCTCACGTCATGTAACATTAAATGCCATTAATCATTTCAGTTTCTTTTTATTCTCTTCAAACGTCTCTTTTCCCTCTTATATCTCTTGCATTCAGTTTCTTTTTTTGTTCTCTCTCTCTTTGCATTCATATCATAAACCCTAGCAGTTTTCACTATCTGCAACTTCATCATGAATCCCTCGTCAAGCTCTGGAAATCAAGAAACTGATCGAAAACAAAAGAGAAAGGCAACTGATGAACAAGAAATCAAACCAAAAAGAGTAAAGATCACCTATGAACCCCTCTGAAAGTGCTCCTCACATGGTCTTTCCAGAAGTGGTTTATCCTGCCGAAGTTGCTGGTCCTACTCCTCCAACAAACCTAGCAGCTATTCTTCAGGCGTTGGAAGTTTGAGCTTCTGAGTTGCCTGAACCAGAATATGCTGAGGCTGCTGAAGACCTCCCAGAAGATCGTCCTGCTGAGATTGCTGTCCCTGTTGGCAGAAATTATGGTGCTTCTTCTTCTGGTATACCCTCAGCTCTGATGGAGACCTTGGAAGCTCTGCATCAGAATCAGGCTATGCTGGCTTCTCGTTTGGACGCGCAAGAAGCAGCCAATGCTGAGTTTCGCTCCTTCATGGCAAGACAAACTGAAAGCACTGACGGGGTTCATGACATTCTGGCGCAGATTTTGTCTAGGCTAGGGTCTTAGTTGTTAGTCTTTGTAGTTTTCCTTCCTTGTTGCATCTGTGTTCTGCATACACCTTCTGTAATTCTGTTTGTTTAATCAATGAAAAGTTTATTTCTGTTTCTTTCCTTTTTCGTTTTCTGCATCTGAATCTTTTTTATTCTTTTTGATGTTATGACAAAAAGGGGGAGAAAATATATGATAAATGATTTGATTAATATTATCAGTTACTGGGTAAAAAGGCCCCACATTACTAACAGAACTTGCAAAGTTCTATGTTGTTAAGCTGTGTTGTTGCAGGCATTGAAGATTCTCTTTTAAAGAGCAACATAAGAAGCAACAGGATGAATTAAGCTCTTGGATTCTTGAAGCATGCTGAGTGCTATGAAGCTTCAGAATCAAAAGGAAGAATGTTCAGATATTCTGATGATAGAATATGATCTGAAACATTATGTCTAATTGTTCTGATACATTTTATATGGATCTGATACATTCTATATGGCTTAGATGGCTCTGATACATATTATGTGTTCTGAAACATATTTTATGTTCTGATTCATTCATGCTGACTTTTGTCGTTTAGTTTTGTTCTGTAACATTTCAGGATGTAGAGATGCTCTGATGATGCTCTGGTACATTCAACAATGTTCTGATACAATCTAGCATGAAGTGATGAAAGAAGAAATTCAAGCTCTGAAGCTGTCCAAATGGAAGCAAGAATCAGAAGCTGTGAATGTTCTGAAGATCAAAGAAATTCAAGTTCTGAAGCTGTCCTATGGAAGCAGAAATCAGAAGTCATGAATGTTCTGAAGATCAAGCACTGTGAACATCTCTACCGAAATAATCAGGGAAGTCTTTTATTATTAAAATTCTTCTAGTATTAATTTCAGGGGGAGATTATTCATCTCAGGGGGAGATTGTTAATCTCATGGGGAGACATATTCACATGCTTATGCTATAGCTGTGTCATTTGTCTTTAGCCGGCTGCTCTTTCTGATCGCAAATTCATATCATTTATATATGTTTTTGTCATCATCAAAAAGGGGGAGATTGTTAGAACAAGATTTGTTCTGATCAATATTCTTAGTTTTGATGATAACAAGGATATGAATTTTGTATGAGATAAAGTGGTACTCTAATACATTGCAAATTCCCTTTCAGGAAATATATAAAGAGTATGCACAAATCAGCGCTCAGAAGCTTTGTCTCAGAAGGTTCAGCATGCAACATCAGAACATGGTCTGGCAAGACATCAGAAGATGGTCAAGGCAGAATCAGAACATGGGTCTATGGAAGCATCAGAAGAACTTGAGATCAGAAGCATAAGCACTGAAGTTCTCATGGTATCACGCTCAGAAGCACTTCAAGGTCAGAAGACAAGAAGATGCTATGCACCAAGCTGTTTGACTCTGATGATATTCAAACGTTTTATTCACAAACATCAGATCAGAAGAAAGTACAGGTGGCAGGCTACGCTGACTGACAAAAGGAACGTTGGAAGCTATTAAAGGTAACGTCAGTAGACACAGCGTGAACAAGGCTCGAGGTAGTTGACAAAAGCGTGAAACATTAAATGCAATGTTGTACGGAACACGCAAAGCATTAAATGCTCCCAACAGTCATCTTCTCAAGTGCCTATAAATATGAAGTTCTGATGAGAAGCAAGGTTACCAATTCTGAACAAACCTATTCTGAAAAACTTGCTGAAACGCTGTTCAATTCAAAGCTCAGAAACTTCATCTTCATCAAAGCTCACTACATTGCTGTTGTAATATATTAGTGAGATTAAGCTTAAAAGTTAAGAGAAATATCACTGTTGTGATTATAGATTTTCAGAAGCATTGTAATACTCTTAGAATTGATTACATTAATTTGTAAGTAACTAGAGTGATCAAGTGTTGATCAGGATACTCTAGGAAGTCTTAGCTTGTGTCTAAGCAGTTGTAATTAGAATGATCACGTGGTGGTCAGGATACTCTAAGAAAGTCTTAGCTTGTGTCTAAGCATTTGTTCCTAGAGTGATCAGGTTGTGATCAGGATACTCTAGAAGACTTAGTCGTGGGCTAAGTGGAAAACCATTGTAATCTGTTGCGATTAGTGGATTAAATCCTCAGGTGAGGTAAATCACTCCGTGGGGGTGGACTGGAGTAGTTTAGTTAACAACGAACCAGGATAAAAATAACTGTGCAATTTGTTTTTATCTTTCAAGTTTTTAAGACTACACTCATTCAAACCCCCCTTTCTAAGTGTTTTTCTATCCTTCATTCTTCTTCCTCGTCTATGACATCAACTTCTTCTTGCTCGTTGACTGGTGGGTCTATAACTTGTGACTGGACAATCTGAGTTTCTTGTGTCCCAATCTGTAGAGTAACGTACAACTCGATGGAATCCAAGCCAGAGTATTCGTGAGTAGTAAACAGATCTTGCAGGTCTTCGTCAGTGGCAATCTCCATCTCATAAAACTTGACGGTGTTGTCGTCATTGAAAGAGGGACATTGGTAAAATGGTTGCAATAGGACCCATTGCAATCTTAGCGTATAGTCGCTGAATGAAGTACGAAAAGTTTGCTCTTTTGCTTAGCAAAAATGGAACAACCTGAGTGTTCCGCATCACAAAACCGGCTATTTCGTGAGAGTAGGTCTCACCGTTTAGATGGGCATGCACAAGGTACTGGGTAGATGAAGTCATTTCGACGGAGAAGTGTTTGGTTGCATTAAGATGAATTCAGATTTGGTAGAATTGCTAGTGTGAGTTGTAATATTTAGAAAACACTGAGTGTCTTATATATGGTGGTTCTTACAGACACACTAGTATAGGTTTGCCACAAGATTCCGTATTGATTATAAAAGACAGGCACACTGATCTAGGTCTGCCACTAGATTCCGAATTGATTATAAAAGACAGACACACTGATCTAGGTCTGCCACTAGATTCCGAATTGATTATAAAAGCCAGACACACTGATCTAGGGCTGCCACAAGATTCCGTATTGATTATAAAAGTCAGACACACTGACCTAGGTCTGTATATATATATATAAATAATAATGATGTTACTAAAATACTAATTATATATATTATTAATTATACATATAATTAATAATTACGTATATATATTTTAATTAATAAATATATATATATATATATATATATTCTAACTCCCGGTTCATCTAGCCTTCATCTTAGTCCCGACGATGGTCCTCATGGTGAATCCTCTTACCGTGGAACCCCCTCCGGCTTCGCAACACCTTCAAACCAATTCGACTTTAATCAGGGTAGTTCTAGTGCTGCTGGATGCTATGAACCCGAAGTCTTTTCCCAACCCACTCCACCACCACGACTTAACACGTTTGAGGGGATGGGTAACCGACTTTACAACAGCGGTTTTCCGGATAATTATGGGGGCGTCGACGAATTCATAGACAGCGATCCACGAGACATCCCAATTCTGGGCCCAGTGACACAAACCCAGCAAGAAGCACAAAGGGGCAGAGGTAGGGGTAGAGCTAGGGAAAGGGGTGGTGCCAATATTCGCGGCGGGATCAACGATCGCGGCAAACGTGTCATAACAAGACGAAATTGCGGAACGGATGGCTATCTTGGCGATGGACGCCATTGATCATTTTGTTGTATTTTCTTTAATCAATTGTATCGTTTCTCTAATTATTTGTAATCGATGTTTCGTTTCTTTATTATATTGAAATCGATGTTACATTTTCGGTTTACAAAATGTCAACTTGCGTTTTGTGCACTACATTTTTTAGGCTAAAAAAACTTTTTGAAAATTTATCTATACAGATATATTAGCAAATAAAATAAAAATGAATTTTTAAAAATAAAACTATTAACAAATCTTAACTAAAATAAATAAAAAAAAAATGAAAAAAAAATTAAAAAAAAAAGAGCCTTGGCCTTATGCGCCAAATGGTTTGGCAGCTAGGGCAAAACCCTAAACTTATGCGCCATTCCATTTGGCGCAAACACCCTCCATTTTAGGGTTAGCCAAATGGTTTGGCGTATACACCTAAATTCAACACTTATACGCCATTTCAAATGGCGCATCCTCCTAACCGGTATCTCAAACCTAGACAGTTTGGTAAATACCCCGAAAAGTTGGTTTTTTCTGTATTTTATTTATTAAACATGGTTATTTAAATTTTTTTTTCGCGATAATCATTTGATTTCTTTTCATGCCGAATGAGATAAAAAGTCCTTTTCCGTGAATAATTTCCACTTTCAAGTTTAAATCCAATGAAAATACAGTAATTTGCTAGAGAGAGAGTATTTATATCAAATTATTTGATTAATATTTCTTTAAATATTAAACATACAAACAAAATGTGAATGAAAGAATCTTTGTTCAGAAAAACAATGAAAAACAAAAGATTTAGAAAAAGAATGTAAACAAATTCTCCTATATGTGCAGCCCTAAGCTTGAGTGATCATGGATGAATTGGATCTGGTTTTGATGGCTTTGAAGGACTACGAAGGAATTGCAGCAACAGTCCATCAAATTCTCTAAACATTATTGGTTGATCTTGCAAAGGCCTGCTGCCATATCCAAGTTGAGAAGAAATGACAAGAATGAAAAAAAGGATTACTAGAACATTAAAAAGGATCCTCTTGTTACTATAACAAAAAGCCATGCCTACGATGATATCTTTAATTTGAATTAATATAATAAGTTTGGACGAAATATTTTAAAATGAACTTTCTGCTTTTGCTTTTGCTTTTGCTTTTGCCTATATGTGATGTAATGATATCTTTAATAAGAACAAGTTTTATTTACTAGTAGCTGTGGTTTGATGGTGGGAATGATATATTATGTAACAGACCAACATATATATATACAGAGAGAGAGAGAAAGAAGGGTAGATAGCTTTTCATGCCTAAGTACTATTTTTTGAATTTTGTTTAGCTTGACTGAGTAATTCGTTTGAACTTGATGTTTGAAATTAAAATTGAATGAATCAAACTTCTTGACAACGAAACTAAATACGAAAACGAGTATTTTCGGATAATAATATGTACGCTTGATTTATGTTGACAACTATCTATAAACTTGACACAAAGTCAAAAGGGTCAATATAATTCTCACATAAATTTAGTTGACACCATGCCAAGAGCATAGTTCATTTATATACGATCTACACAAGTTTAAAATTAGTTTTCCTTAAACGTACAACAATAATTAATCACATTAATTAATGCCGAAAGATCTATTGAGGGTAGGGGTGGACAAATTTCTACTGACCGATTCAAACCGATAGATCTTTTATAATTTTTGTACAAGCGGTTTGGATTGGATCGGGTGTCGAGTTGATTCATTTGCTTAATTTGAATAATATAGGGTTGATTCAGTTGTGTATCGGATGATTAATTTGAATTCGTCGAAGACCGAACCCGACCGTACTCAATTAATATATATTATTTTTATTATTATTATATATTGATCTTCAATAATAATGTTGTTATAATATTATATTTTTATAATATAATAATGACATTCTTTATTCATAAAAATACAAAAAAAAATGTAATATAAAATTTTGATTGTTATTTGTTTTGTAGGTTAAAGTATGACAATAATTAAATTAAAGTTAAATGAAATTGAAAATATTATCACGTAATAATAATTTTTTAATAATAAAAATATTATTTTATTTTATGCTATTCTAAAAATTTTGATAAATTTTTTTTAAAATTAAAAACTAAATCTTACTGAATTTTATAAGAAATAATTTTTATAAATTTAGTTTAACAAATATTAAACCGATTAAATTTACCTCGTTTATCCGATAAACCAATCTTTGTGTAGTTATTCTTTGTTATGCTAATAAGTTGTGAAGGCCTAAATATTTTAAATTCAGTAATCGTTGACTAGACCATATAATAACATTGGTGAAGTGGTTTAGGCTAGCTAGTCTAACCCTATTTCCTTAGGGTGGAAGGTATTTGTTCTTAAAGAGAAATTTAAGTCTCTAAAATGAGTACTTAAAATTTAGAATAAGGAAATTTGGATTTTTGTATTAATGCTCTAAGGGGATAGATTAAATCTTAAGACTTAAAATTGTTGCAAGGTGTTTTTCTTGACGAAGAATTTATTGCTAGGACAAGGGTTATAATGAATTAGTGGTCTCTATTTGAGGTCTAAGATTAAACCATCACCAATCTTAAAGGCTAAAATATCTCTCCTTGAGCCATTTAGGTTTTCATCTTTAAAAGAGTTGGGAATCTTTGATCCTTGGAAAGATCAAAGTTTTGCAATATCTCCAATCCTAGATTTGTTGTAAACAATGTATTTTAATTTTTTCTATAAATAATGTAACACAAAAAAAATTATTCACCTCAGTTTTTGATTTGAACCGAAGGATATGTTAAGCGTTTTTTTTAAGATTCTCAACTGCCTTAAACAAATATTTGTTGTCAATTTAATGATTATCAACGCTAAGACTCTGCTATTAGTGATCCACATAAAATCTAATAGACATCCATTATAAAAGTATGTTGAACATGAACATTTCTACCCTAAATAAAATATGAAGCGCTTGAAACCTAAAGACGCTTGGAAAAGTTCTCTATGATGGATTGTAAGAGCAGAAAATTATCTAAGTCCAAGGTTTGTTTTCTTAAATATTTATTCGATCCGAAAATCATTTATTTATCTAACCTTTTTTTTTCTTTATATTAGAAACAAATGCAAGCAAAAACCAAAGAGAATATTCTGCACCTAGCATTTGATTTACCTCAAAATTCAATGACTCAAAGATCTAGCATTTTATCTTCGTTGACAAATTAATTTTTACTTTAATATTCTATGTAAACAATGTAATATTCTAGGTAAACAAATTAATTTATTAATATTTTGTGTAAACAATATAACGAGTTAAAAAAAATAATATATCTTATCCCTCGATTTTATTGAAAAATTGAGATGTACACGATGCATTAGTTTTGAAAATAATAAAAATTTAAATGCTAGGGATCGAACCCATTGTGCACATAATTTTACCACTTGGTTATTAAAAATATGAGGGGTAAAGTGGTAGTTTTTCATGACGTCATTCGTTACCTCGCTTTTGTAGCCGAGGTTAAATTCATTTCGCGTCCGAAATTAAATGTGTTTTTTTATAATAGTGTTTATATTTTGCGTTTGTTATGGACCTGTTGAATTTTAGCAGTTATAAATATTTATCTATTGCATGTTTGCTATTACAACCTTGAAAATTTTAGAACTGAAGATATAAATAATCCTAGTGGTAATCTTATAGAAGCAAGGGTAAATTCCTTAGAGTTTATTTTTGGAGTTTGAAAGACTCTTAGAAATATCTAAGGGAGATTGAGATATATTTCTAAACATCTTTAACTCATGTGATTAATATAAAGAGAGTTTAAGAGATTAAAAAACAGTTATAAATATAGGATTTATTCTTAGAAACTAAATAATTTTATTAAAATGCTTTTAATCATTCTATTAATTTCACAAAACGTTTCTCACATTTACATAGAATATGATCAATAATAAAGACAGTGATGCGCTTGTTGATTATACCAAAACGTAAATTTTATCACCCACAATATGAAACATGAATATATAAACAAAAGAATCTTTTATTAGAAAACTAAAATAACAGTGCATGAACTATAGCTAGGAAAAAGAATAGTGAAACATGTACAAGAATTAAGATCAAATTAAGCCTATATATTTCAACTATGGTAGTTAATTAGCTTGCTAGGTAAGTATATGAACAAGCTTGTCATAAATCAATATCTAATTATGGATGAATTGGATCTGGGCTTGATAGATTCGGAGTTCCACGTGGAAGTAACTGCAAAACATGCGCATTAAACTCCCTTGCCCATTCATCATCTTGCAATGGCCTGCAATTAATTACTCCAAATTGAGAAGAAGTTACCAAAGCCAAGAGAATGATCACCAGAACTGTGGAAATCACCCTCCTGTAAGAAAAAGTCATGCCCATAATGAACTCTTTAATTAGTATTCACGTTAAACCTTGTTATACTGCTGATTTGTGATTGGGATAATGTTTATGGAGGTATATTTATAGCGATTAGTATAATACTTTGTATTGTATATATTATATCTTGACCAAAGAACTTGTACTTGTTCTTATTTTCTGAAAAAACTCGTTTGTGTCTTGACTTAGCAATATCTTGTAGTATGGTTTGAACTTGAAGATTGAAAAATGAATAAATCAAACTTCAAATATAGCGCCAAACAGTTTTAACTTCAAATATACGTAGTATTAATTGTTAAAGTTCTGTGACATGTGACATGTATTCAATCAAATTCTGAAAGATGTATACTTCACTTACAATTATCTTAAGGATCTTAAAATTAAATGTTTTGATTTTGTAATTTATCTTATTTGTATTTTATCGACAGTAACATTAATGTCATTTTAATCATTCAAGAATAATATTTCTTCTTTTTTATTTATAATTTTTGTAATAATATAAATTTGGGAAAAGCTAACTAATGAGATATTTATAGAAATATTTTCTTGGAACGCGTGCATTCAATTTATTGAAACTTTAAATATGATTCTATTACATTTAATTACATTTAACTTTTTCTAATTATAGTATCCTTAACATGTGCCCTTAGGGCACACGTTAGCATGACCCATAGTTTTTATATATCTAAGGGTTAAATGCATTTTACTCCCTGCCATATAGGCGTGTTTTGCTTTACCCTCCTACGGATTTGATAATACCTGCGGATTTACCTACGAATTTAAAAATACTTGCGGATTTACCTTTAAAAATACCTGCGGATTTACCTGCGAATTTGACAACCTGCGGATTTACCTACGAATTTGACAATACCTGCGGATTTATATATAATAAAAATAATTTTTTTTTAAAAAAAATATACTTTATTTTAAAATAATTTTTTTAAAAAAAAAAATTTGGAAAAAATATAAAAAAAATTGAAAAAATTAAAAAGAAATTCCACGTGGAAATTAAAAATAAATAAAAAATAAAAAAAATGCCACATGCGCATGCCACGTATGCAGATTCTGTTGGAATTTTGATCTAGGGTCAAATTTGATGGAATCTTTATTTGGCAAGGTCTGTCCAATAAGTTTTTTTAGGGGGTAAAGCAAAACACGCCTATATGGCGGGGGGTAAAATGCATTTAACCCTATATTTAATTTAAATTTATTATGATTATGTATCTTTCACATTCACTAGTTTGTTTCTGTTATGAATAATTGGATATTTGTTTCTCAGTGATTTTATCTCTTATTTATAACCATTTGTATTTATTACATTGTATGGATATTGTTATATTTTTGTAGAAATATATGATAAAATAATACAGAATTGTTCTCATCTTTCTTTCTTCTATTTTATCTTCTCTCCTTATTTTATAACACGTTATTATCAGCACGAAACTCTATCAAACTTGAAAAGAAAAAAAAATTGAAGTTTTAACTATTAGGGGTAATATTGATCCTTTCTTTTAGGCTTTTTATATCTTATTAGTTTTGAATTTCGATATGATATTATATCTTATTAACTTATGAAGCATCCCTGAAGGATAGCAAAACAAATTATTTATATAGTTACTGAAGAATTTATTAAGCATACATGAAGGATAGCAAAAAATTATAAGTTCCTGAAGAACTTATTAACCATCCCTGAAGGATAGCAGGACAAATTATTTCTATAGTTCCTGAAAAATTTAACAAATATCCCTGAAGGATAGTAATGAGTTTGTTATATAGTTCCTGAAAAATATATGAAACATTCTAAAGGATAAAAAAATATTGAATTTCATATATTGTTCCTAAAGAACATATAAAACATCTCTAAATAATCGAAATATATTAAATTTTTCTTATATAGTTCTCGAAGAACATATAAAATATCCTAAAGGATAGTTGAATTTGAAAGTATGAATTTGTTTTATAGTTCTTGAATAGACGAGGATAGAAAAAAATTTTGTTTTATAATTCTTGAATAACTAAAGATTAACAAATACTATTATTTTTATTAATAAAAAGATTTGTGATTGAGTTCTTGAAGAACTGCATAAAAAGATTTGTGATTGAGTTTCTGAAGAACTTCGTATAAGATTTGTGATTGAGTTCTTGAAGAATTTCAAAAAAAAAATTATTGTTGAGTTCCTGAAGAACTAAGCAATTACCATACACTGGTTTATATGAGTATTTTAAAATATTCATTTTTATCATGAACTATAAAGAACATGTCGAAGATTATAACAAAATTAATGTTCAAATGTTCTTAAAGAATTGCATACATCCACAAAAGACTCATATTTAAGTAAGAATTGTATATATCATATCTATGATCTAGCTCTTGAAAAAAGAAATTATATATATTATAATTTATTATAAATGATCCCTAGAGGATTGTTCAAAATAATTTATTTTATGCATTATGCATTGATCAAAGAATGATTGTTCTTTAGTGATTGATAAAAAATAACTATTTCATGGATTCTATAAGAATTATATCAATCATGTTAAGCAATCCCAGAAGAATTGTATCAATAATATTACAGAATCCCAGAAGGATTAAATTAATAATGTTAAAGTTTCTCCAAAATATTATTATTATTAAAGAATCTCAGAAGAATTGTATCAATAATATTTAAAAAAAATCTAGAAGAAAATATTATTATTTTTATTAATAAAATATTTGTGATTGAAATCCTGAATAACTACTTAAGAAAAATTATAATTGTAAATTTATTAATATTTAAAAATATATATTTCATAACTAAATGTTATTAATTTGTTATAAATTATTGTTTGACCAAATTAATATGATTAATTTAATATTTATTTATAGCACAATGTTATAGTTTTGTGACTATTTTATTAAGATTAAGAAGTATTTATTTGATAATTAAAGTTTATCAATTTGTTATCCGATTGTGTTATTGTTATTAGTGTGTGTTTTATAAAACTATAAATAAAACAAATCGTCTAAATATAAAATGAATTTTTTAATGTATGTTAGATATTTATTTTTTAAAATTTTTATATTGTAAAGATAATTTTTAATGGTGATCTTATTGAATAAATTATTTCCTTAAAAATAATGTATTTTATAATATACATATATTTTCTTTTGTTTAATTTTCTAATGACAGATGTTTATTAAGTTATAATTCTTGCATAAAATCTTTAGAGTTATTTATATTTGTTGAATAATGTTTGTAATCTATAATATTGTTATAAACATTTATACTAGTGGATGACCATCCCTCTTCTTATTCTTCATCTTCCTATTCCACTTTAATGTACATAATTTTCTACCTCCTTTGGGTCCTATAAATAAGACTCATATTACAATGTAAAGTTCACCCTTGAGAAGAATATAATACTATGTTGCTTGTTCTCTTCTCTTCCTATCTTTTGATCTCTATATAGTTTCATTTAGTTTATAATACGTTATCAGCACGACGCTCTCAGGTATGATTTGGAGGAGATCAATGTTTTTATTTATTTATGATATTCAGTAAATATAATCATATTAGGACATTTAAAATTTTGTAATTTTATTGTTCAATGATTTTATTGTAATTTTATGGTTAAGATTATGTAATTTTATTGTAATTTTATTTGTCATAGAATTGATGTATGTTTAAGAATATTATATATAAAAAATAAATAAAAAAAACTCAGGTAGCAACTCAACTTTAAGTAAGATGGGTTGATGTTGTTGAGGTTGTGGATAACACATGTGGCTTTACAATGATTTCAATTTTGATGGATAGTGCACAAATAAATTTAATTGTGTCAAAGGATTAAAAGGTGGATTTGGCTTAAAGCATGAAAGAATTATTTTTGTTTATTCGGTGGAATTGAATTAGAGAAAGAAGAAATAACTTTTTGCATCCCAGAAGGATAGTTTTAATTTTAACGCATCCTAGAAGGATGGTTATAATTGTTTGTAACAAAAGCAAAGCATCCCTGAAGGATGCGAAATAACATTGTATAGTTCATGAAGAACTCATAATGCTTTATTTATTTATTTTATTTTATTGTATATGTAAGATGTATTTTGTCACTAAATTGATATATTTTTTTTTATAAAAAAAAACAGATAATTTTAAGACTAATGTGACAATCTAGTTTACTATTGTGTTATTTCTAAATATTAGAATTTACAAAAGTATTATTTTAAATATTAATATTTAATATTTCCTTTATGATAATTATGTCATTATAATATTTTTATTTCTTTTATTTTTATGATAGAACTACTAAGTATGTCAAATCTTACAAAATTGGATTTTGGGGCTCTTGATATTTCGGGAAAGAACTATTTGACATGGGCCCTAGACGCCCAAATTCATTTAAGCGCAGAAGGTCACGGTGATACTATTAAAGAAGGAAATAAATCATTTGATCAACAAAAGGCAAAAGCCATGATATTCCTTCGTTGTCACCTTCACGAGGATCTTAAAAATGAGTATCTTACCGTAACTGACCCACATGTCTTGTGGAAAAATTTGAAAGATAGATATGATCATCAAAAAACGGTTATCCTACAAAAAGCTTGATATGAATGGATGCATTTACGTTTGCAAGATTTTAAAAGTGTAAGTGATTATAATTTTGCAATGTTTAGAATAACTTCTAAGTTATTATTATGTGGAGAAAAAGTAACTTATGAAGATATGCTAGAAAAAACATTTTCCACTTTTCATGCATCCAATGTGCTCCTGCAGCAGCAGCAGTATCGAGAAAAGGGGTTTATTAAATATTCTGACCTAATATCTTGTCTTCTTGTGGCTGAGCAAAATAATGAACTATTGATGAAAAATCACGAGGCCCGTCCCACTGGTACAACTCCATTCCCAGAAGTGAATGTGGCAAGGCACGACCACTATAGGAAAAATCATGGTCGCGGTCGTGCATACGCACGTGGTCGTGGTCGTGGTCGTAATTATGCTCATGGTCTTGGTTTTGATCGTGGTCGCAATGGGAATCATAAAAACACATATTTCCACCCGAAGTGGAAAAATGTTGAAAAGAATGAAAAAGAGGGTCAGAGTAGCAAAACAAATGAAAATATTTGATGTCGTTGTGGAGGAAAAGGTCATTGGAGTCGCACTTGTCGTACTCCAAAACACCTTGTTGATCTTTATCAAAAATCACTGAAAAATATAAAGGAAAGGATCGAAACTCACTTTACTGATGAAGATGATGATCCAGATTACGGTAATATGGATGTTACCCATTTAGATATTGGTGACTTCTTTGCTGATCCAGATGGAAAAATTGATCACCTTATTGGAGATGGAAGCGTCAAGAAATAAAATTTGTTGAAATTTTCTTTTTATGTTTTATGGATGTTTTGAATTTTATTTTCTAATAATAATAAAGTGTGTTTTCTACTTGTTTGCTTACATAATTTACTATTTAAATAATTTGTGTTTTTAATGTGCGCTTATAACTTATTGTTAAAAAAAATTATTATTGTTCTTAGAATGAATATGGATGCTAGCTCCAGTAATGAAGATACGTGCCTTGCTGACAGTGCAACAACCCACACAATTCTCAAGCATAAAAGATATTTCTCTAATTTAGTGAATCGAAAAACTGATGTCAGTACTATTTCTGGCACCTCAAAAATAATTGAAGGCTCCGGAAGAGCCCATATGTTGTTACGTGGTGGAACAATATTGCACATTGATAATGCATTATATTCCCCCAAGTCCCATAGAAATTTATTAAGTTTCAAAGATATCCGCTTAAATGGATACCATATTGAAACAGGAGATGATGGAGGGATTGAACATCTGTGTATTACAAAACACAATTCAGACACAAAATGTGTAATGGAAAATCTATCGGCTTTATCCTCTGGCCTGTACTACACTTATATTAGTACAACTGAAGCACATGCAACTGTAAACCAGAAGTTTACAAATAATGATAAATTTCTAATTTGGCATGACCGATTGGGCCATCCCGGTTATATAATGATGTGAAAAATAATTGAAAATTCATGCGGTCATCAATTAATGAGCAGGGAAATTATTCAATCGAATAAGTTCTCATGCAGATCTTGCTCACAGGGGAAGTTGATAATTCAGCCGTCACCAACAAAAATTGGAAATGAATCTATCAGTTTTTTAGAGCGTATACATGGTGATATTTGTGGGCCAATACACCCATCAAGTGGACCATTTAGATATTTTATGGTTTTAATTGATGCATCAACTAGATGGTCATATGTTTGTTTGTTGTCAACTCGTAACCAGGAGTTTGCGAGATTGCTAGCTCAACTGATTCGAATAAGAGCTCATTTCCCCGATTATCCTGTCAAGAAAATTCGTCTTGATAATGCTGCAAAATTTTCATCTCAAGCATTTAATGAGTATTGTATGTCTATTGGGATTGACATTGAACACCCAGTAGCACATGTTCATACACAAAATGGACTTGCAGAATCATTTATTAAACGAATAAAATTAATTGCAAGACCACTGATTATGAGATGCAAGCTCCCAGTTTATGCTTGGGGACATACAGTTTTGCATGCTGCAACATTAATTCGCATCAGGCCAACGAGTTACCACACCTCTTCCCCTTTACAATTAGTTTTTGGTAAAGAACCTAATATTTCCCATCTAAGAATTTTTGGATGTGCGGTGTATGTTCCGATTTCCCTACCACATCGCAATAAGATGGGTCCTCAAAGGAGGATGGGAATATATGTTGGATATGAATCTCCGTCTATTATAAAGTACCTTGAACCAACAACAGGAGATTTATTCACTGCTCGTTTTGCTGATTGTCATATTGATGAATCAAATTTTCCAGCATTAGGGGGAGAGAATAAGAAGCTGGAAAAAGATATCAGTTGGAATGAATTATCATTATTTCATCTTGATCCTCGAACAAAACAATGTGAACTAGAAGTTCAAAAGATAATTCACCTGCAAAACTTAGCAAATCAATTGCCAAATGCGTTCACTGATCCAAAAGGTGTGACTAAATCATATATACCAGCTGCAAATGCTCCAATAAAAATTGATATCCCTGTTGGACAATCTAATGAGTCTCAACCACGCCTGAAGCGTGGTAGAGCAATCGGTTCCAAAGATAAAAATCCTCGAACAAGAAAGGGAGCTAAGAATAAAGATGGCCCAAGTGAGGATATAGAAAATCTAAAAGAATCGTCAGACATAATAGACATTTCATCTCTAGAAGAGATTGATCAGGTACCTGAAACTCATGAAAATAAAGAGATCTCGATAAATTATGTCCAAAATGGAATACAATGGAACCGAAACGAAGTCGACATTGATGATGTTTTTGCATACAATATAGCGCTAAATGAGATAAATGGCAAAGAGGATGAGGAACCAACGTCTATCAAAATTTGTAGACAAAGTGAGGACTGGCCAAAATGGAAGGATGCAATTGAAGCAAAATTAAACTCACTCTACAAAAGACAAGTTTTTGGACCTGTAGTCCGAACACCTGAAGGTGTGAAGCCAGTTGGATACAGATGGGTTTTCATACGAAAACGAAATGAAAAAGGTGAAATTGTGATATACAAAGCTCGACTTGTTGCTCAAGGATTTTCCCAAAGACCTGGAATTGATTTTGATGAGACATATTCACCTGTAATGGATGCAAGCACTTTTCGATATCTAATAAGCCTAGTAGCACATGAAGGGCTTAATTTTCACATGATGGATGTTGTAATAGCTTATCTGTATGGTTCACTTGATAGTGAAATTTACATGAAACTCCCTGAAGGGTTCAATGTACCAGATGCACACAACTCCGAATCTCAAGAACGCTACTCCATAAGATTGAAAAGTCAATTTATGGGCTGAAACAGTCTGGACGAATGTGGTATAATTGCCTCAGTGAATATTTTCTTAGAGAAGGATATACAAATAACTCCATTTGTCCATGTATTTTTATAAAAAGATCAGGAAAGGAATTCGCAATAATAGCTGTCTATGTGGATGACATAAATATTATTGGAACTCCTGAAGAGCTCCCAAAAGCTATGAGTTATTTAAAGAAAGAGTTTGAGATGAAGGACCTAGGAAAGACAAAATTATGTCTAGGTTTGCAAATTGAACATTTGGACAAAGGAATATTTGTACATCAAGAAGGCTATATAAAAAAAGTGTTAAAACGCTTCTATATGGACAAAAGTCATCCGTTGTCTACTCCAATGGTTGTTAGATCATTAGATGTGGAGAAAGATCCTTTCAGACCTCGCGAAAAGGATAAAGAATTGCTTGGTCCTGAAGTACCATATCTCAGTGCAATTGGAGCACTAATGTTCCTTGCTAATTATACACGTCCTGATATATCATTTGCTGTAAATCTATTAGCAAGATACAGTTCTTCACCTACACGAAGACATTGGAACGGAGTCAAACATATACTTCGTTACCTTAGAGGTACAATAGACATGGGTTTGTTTTATACAAAAGTATCCCAATTCGAATTAACAGGTTATGCAGATGCAGGTTACTTGTCAAATCCTCATAATGGTATATCACAAACTGGTTATTTGTTTACATGTGGAGGTACAGCTATTTAATGGAGATCGGTGAAACAAACCATAGCAGCAACATCATCTAATCATGCAGAACTTTTAGCATTACATGAGGCAAGTCGAGAATGCGTTTGGTTGAGATCCTTAATTCAGCACATCCAAAATACTTGTGGTTTATCTTTTGAAAAATTAAATACAACGATCATATATGAAGATAATACCGCATGCATCACTCAATTGAAAGATGGTTACATTAAAGGAGATCGGACAAAACACATTTCCCCAAAGTTCTTCTTTACTCATGATCTCCAAAAGAATGGTGATATAAGCATCCAACAAATCTGTTCATGTGATAACCTTGCAGACCTTTTCACAATGTCACTCCCAAGCAGAATTTTTAATCAACTAGTACACAAGATTGGTCTTCATCGAAGAAATGACTGTTCAACTGAGGGGGAGAAATGAAAGGATATTGTACTCTTTTTCCTTCACTAGATTTTTTTCCCACTGGGTTTTTTCTAGTAAGGTTTTAACGAGGCATATCCTCAATGGACATCCAAGGGGGAGTGTTATAAACATTTATACTAGTGGATGACCATCCCTCTTCTTATTCTTCATCTTCCTATTCCACTTTGATGTACATAATTTTCTACCTCCTTTGGGTCCTATAAATAAGACTCATATTACAATGTAAATTTCACCCTTGATAAGAATATAATACTATGTTGCTTGTTCTCTTCTCTTCCTATCTTTTGATCTCTATATAGTTTCATTTAGTTTAGAGTGAAGGTCCATTTTAGTCCCTAACAAAAACTGCAGAGGTCAGATTAGTCCCTGAGAAAAGAAAAGTTCATGTGATAACCTTGCAGACCTTTTCACAAAGTCACTCCCAAGCAGAATTTTTAATCAACTAGTACACAAGATTGGTCTTCATCAAAGAAATGACTGTTCAACTGAGGGGGAGAAATGAAAGGATATTGTACTCTTTTTCCTTCACTAGATTTTTTTCCCACTGGGTTTTTTCTAGTAAGGTTTTAACGAGGCATATCCTCAATGGACATCCAAGGGGGAGTGTTATAAACATTTATACTAGTGGATGACCATCCCTCTTCTTATTCTTCATCTTCCTATTCCACTTTGATGTACATAATTTTCTACCTCCTTTGGGTCCTATAAATAAGACTCATATTACAATGTAAATTTCACCCTTGAGAAGAATATAATACTATGTTGCTTGTTCTCTTCTCTTCCTATCTTTTGATCTCTATATAGTTTCATTTAGTTTAGAGTGAAGGTCCATTTTAGTCCCTAACAAAAACTGCAGAGGTCAGATTAGTCCCTGAGAAAAGAAAAGTCTCAATTAAATCCCTTACAAAATTTAACCGAGTCATGTTAGTCCCTATACTAATATTCTTTTCAAACTGGTTTTTTTCTTACTTTTGAACTGTGACTTGACTGCCAATGAAGACCCATTTTAGTCCCTCACAAAAGTAAGAGAGTCCAAATTAGTCCCTGAGAAAAAAATGTCTCTATTTAATCCCTTACAAAAATTAATCAAGCCATGTTAGTCTCTCTTTTAGTATTTTTTCAAATCGATTTTTCTTATTTATAAATGGACTCATATTTTACGACTGATGATTTTTAATCATTTGTGAAGGGATTGTAGATAAATTATCGCGATACCACAGCGTTGTTTTCTTTGTTGGGATTATTATCAGACTTATAGGTGGGTGACTATGGTTTTTCTTGTCATGTATTCTTGTGTATTAGGTGTTGTTATTGTTTCAGTTGTTAATGATCTTTTAGGAAGGTTTAGTTATGCTACTAGGATGCTTTAGAATAATTTTTTACTTTTGTAAATAATACTTGTGGCAAAAATAATACACATGATATGTCGGAAGAAAATTGGTTGAAAGATCAGAATCTGATGACTCAAATCTTGAATGATAAGATTCTGATGTCTCACAACTAGGTAACCCATCTTCTGGTGGAAATTCAGACTCCGAAGACCATGTGCAAAGGAACTCAACCTCTGACTCGTACTCAATTTCTGAAAGCAGGTTTATCTTGTCAAGTCCAATCATGGTTTAAAAAATAGAAAAAAAATTATTTGAAAAAAATATTAATAGAGGGACTAACATGGCTCAATTAAATTTTAAATTTCGTATGGGATTAAATAGAGACTTTTTTTCAGGGACTGATGTATACTCTCCATTTTTTGTGGGGGACTAAAATGGATCTTCACTAGCAGTCCAGTCATAGTTCAAAAGTAAGAAAAACATTGATTTGAAAAAAATATTACTAGAGGGACTAATATGGCTCGGTTAAATTTTGTAAGGGACTCAATAGAGACTTTTTTTTTTCTCAGGGACTAATATGACCTCTGCAATTTTTGTGAGGAACTAAAATGGATCTTCACTCTTTAGTTTATAATATATATATATATATATATATGCGTAAGAAAATATAGTAATATGATTTAAGTACTACGTGATTATTATCAAAATTTATATATATTTTTATTTAGATGTCAGAATTGTAATTAAATTATATACCATATATTTTTAAAAATATATTTTATATAAATAATTGTATTATTTACTATGGATTGAAACAGACTAGAAAAATATAATCATATGTATTAATGTAAACCAGAAGTTTACGATTCACACTTAAGTGAATTGTTGGCAAAATTGGTTTGGTCATCTAGAATGTATTATGATGCGAAAATTAGAAGAACCAGAAGTTTCTTCAATCCAATAAATTTGTGTGTTTTCAAAGAAAAATTCGAGAAAGAGTTTTTATGATATTAATTATTGCATCGACTACATGATCATGCATACGTCTCTACTCACAATCAGAAGTTTGTGAACTTATTTTCTCAATTAATTAGACTAAGATCTTGTTTTATGAATTTTTTTAGAAATTCCTATATAAGTATCACATATAGGGGTGTGCATGGATCTTAAACCAACCCAAATTGATCCACATATATGGTTTGGTGTGGTTCTTAGAACCATTTCAATAAAACCGGTTTCTTATTTGAAAATCGGATTACATTTGGATTGGTTCGGTTTAAAACCGATTCTTAACAAAATTTGAATTTTTATTTGAACCAATTTTAAAACTGGTTTATATAATATATTTACTTTAACCAATTTTTATTGCTTTTTTTTTTTTTCAATTAATGTGCACCGTTATCCAAATCTTATTAATCAAACCATTACATTGTTCAAGGTTGATATATCAGACATTTTATCACAAAATCCAATTTTAAAAAACAAATGATTTCAAAACAATTTTACATTTCAAACTGATCTTTAGATAAAATGTATTTTAAATTCCAACTCTTAATATCTACTACTCATATTATAATATATTGGAAGCACTTAGTATTGTACATATAGCTCTGAGACACTTCACATGAGTCCAAAATCAAAATATAAAAGTGGTGTTCACATTTAATATTGTGTATATAGCTCAAATCCAATAAAAAAAAAGAATAGAAGTAAATATACGTGTTATTTTAAATAATTTAATAATATCTTTTTCTTCTTAAAAGAGTTTAATATTTCTCATAATAGAATTAATAACTTCATAAGTATTAGAAAACTTACTATTATTTTAAAAAAAATCTTACGTTAATTTGATCTTAGATTATTTAATTTTCAGTTGTATTATTTATACAATATTATATTTATTTATTTTTAAATTATTATTTTCTATTTCACATTATAATAAAAAACACTAAAAGGATTTTAAATAAAAAATATTTTTTGTAATTTAGGCAGCAATTTAATTGTTTTTTCTATTACAACATTGAAAACACAATAACATCAAACACCAAATAACAAAATTGTGTTTGACATAAGGCAATATCATTGTAGCCATAAAAGTAAAAAATGAATACGTTGTTATTGGTTTTAACCGGTTTTAACAAACAACTAACCGGTTTATTTTTTATTTTAAAATATGGACTGGGTCAGTTTATAATATAAGTGGTTTGGATTTTTTAAAGTGGTGCACTGGAATTTGTGGAGCGGTTCTGATAAACCGGTTAAAATGCACACCCCTAATTACATATATTATTAAAATTGATATTGAATATCATGTAACATATATTCATAAAAAGAAAATGGGCCTGGAGATCCATTCTTTAGACGTCTAAAGTTAATTATATGGTTGATACTTATAAGATCATCAATTCTAAATTATATATTTGAAACACCCAAAATATGGTATTAAAATATTTATTCGCATCAAGCCAACAAGATACTATATCTTAGTCCTCCCTAATTTATTCTAATACTTCTCATTTAAGTGAATCTTTTGATGTGTTGTATATATTCCAATTGCTCCAATATAATACATTAAGATGAGTCACTAAAGAATATTGAAAAAAATATAATTAATATGAATCTCAATTTTAAGGATATAATTTGAGCAAATAATCAAATACTTGATTGGAGCCTAGTAGGCTGATAACACTTGATAAATTAATTTTTCCAATATTAGGGGGAGGGAATAGACAGCTGAAATCATAAACAAGAAGTTCAAATGAACAATTTTAGATCTTGATCCTCGTACAAACCAATATGAACTAGAAGTTCAAAAGACTATTCATTTGCAAATTTTATACAACCAATTAAAGTTGCTAATACTACAATTGAAGTGGATTCTCCTATTGGGTAATCTAATATTGTAAATGAATTGAAATCGTGCATGATGCATGGTAGAAAAGTCGATTCCAATATTAATAATCCTCTACCAAGCAAATAAGCTAAAATTAAAGATGACGCAAGTGAGGATATAGAAAATCTAAAAGAATCTTCAGACATAATAAACATTTCATCTCCAGAAGAGATTGATCAGGTACCTGAAAGGCTGAAACTCGTGAAAATAAAGAGATCTCGATAAATTATGTCTAAAATGGAATACAATGGAACCGACACGAAGTCGACATTGATGATTTTTTTGAAAATACACTACAAAAATGCGCTAGATTGCGGCGGTTAATTTGCGGGGTGTTTAAACACCCCCCCCCCCCCCCCCCCCCCCCCCCAAATTGGAAATAAACATCTTGGTGCCAAATATTTATTTTCAGTGCGATATATTTTATTTTGTTTTTAATTTACATTAATTATTAATTATAATAATACATATAATATAATATGATATAAGAAATAATCATATAAAACATAAGTAATTGTATAAAATTAAAAAAGAAACAGAGAGACTCTTCGGTTAAAGAAGTCCACCGCTTCTCACAACACAACTGCCTTTTCTTACCTGCTTCTCACAAGACAACATCGATTGCGCTCGCTGTCGTTGTTATTTCACCGTTGTCTGTTGCCGACAACAATCTCTGATTACTCTCTGGTCTTCTTCTTCACTAAGGTTAGTTTATTTTTCTATTTCCTCTCTTTGCTTTATTAGGATTCGTCTCAATCTTTAACATTTGGTTTGCTAAACCCTCCTACAAATACAGTGTTTTCCTTCCCTATTTCAACTAAAACATTATAGAATTGTAAGAGGATTCAATTTGAATGAGATATATATTAGAGGTTTTATTTGAAAATTTAGGGTTCATTAGTTTTATTTTCTTTTGGCATTGATTTCTCTTAAATGAATTAGTATTATGGAGCATTGATTTCAATTAGTTTGATGACTAAGAAATTTAGATTCACAAATATTTTGAGAGAGTTAATAACAAATTTTACAAAGATTAAGAATAAATATTTCCTAAACATAGATATTTCATATCATGCTTTCTCTAATATGTCTCAAAGTTTCTCTGTTTGACACATTAATACTCCTCAGTTCTCAGGAATATATGTATGTCCAATTATTCAATGCAAAAAAAGGATATATATATATATATATATATATACTCCTCAGTTCTCATTTTGTTAATTATCGCTTGAAATCGGAAACAATGGTAAATTTTAGTTACTTTTATTTATTATTGTATTTTAATTATATTATTAATAAATTAACTTGTATTATTTTTTTATAGAGCGTTGTCGCAAAAATAGAGAAAATCATAGCAAGCAAGTGATTCCTCATACCGGTGGTTCTAAACCTCTTTCGAGAAAAAGATATGAGATGGTAGTTTTACAAATTACCTTTGTATGTTCTACTATTTGATATGATTTACTATCTATTTTGACTTACTTTCTTCTTTAGTTTTTGGAAACCGGAAAACAACCTAGTCGTGGAAAATTATATATTGAAATCCATAAAAAAAAAAAAGACGGGTCGTTTGTAAATGATGCAGCAAAGAATATTGTGGTAAGTTCATGATGAATTCTACGCTTGACTTTCTAAATTAGAGTTTGAAAGTTTAATAATTGGTTCATGATAGGCAATGGCTATTAGATCTTTAAAAACTCTTCAATTTCTAATTGTTTGTATTGGTTCATGATAGGAAATGATAGGCAATGACAATAGTTGGTTCATGATAGGCAATGTCTTGTGTTTTTAATAGGTTTATAATAGGCAATGGCTTCTATTCATGATAAGTTCATGATAGGCAATGGCTACTGTTTTTAATAGGTTCATGATAGGTTTATGATAGGAAATGGCTTTTGTTCATGATAGGCAGTGGCTACTGTGATTGTTTTTAATATAATGATATAATTCTATTGTGATTGTTTTTGTAAAACCAATAATTTTTTATCATTAAGTTTGTTGTGAGAAGTATGGGTATGGGTGCAACTCATACTAATACATTTAGAAATAATGGAGTTAGACTTTCAAATTTGAGTAATTCTTCAACAAGTGTTGCTGCATCATCATCTAACTTTTGGCAAGAGAAGTACATGAACTTGGAATCTCAAGTTCAAAACAATATGGCAGCATTTAAAGCATATATTATGATGAAAGAGGGAAAGATTCCTGATTAAGTGGCTGACATTTTGGGTTTCCCAAATGTAAGTTCTAATTTTTATTAGTTAGTTTCACTATTCCATTAATAAAAATAACTAATGCACATTATGTTTTAAGTATATCTCTCAAAGAACCTTAAGCTTAAGATATCTCTATTTCCACTATTGTTTGTGATAGTTATTGTGGCTTTTGTTGTCAATGAAAAACAGTTCGGTTCTATCACAATTGATAGGATAATTGGAACTGCCAATAGTATAGTGACAATTTAAAAAATATTCTGCAGACTAATTTGCCAAACATTCTGCAGACTTATCTAATTAATTTTATTTTTTTTTAAATTTCACCCAAGTGATATTGCAAGTGAGCCTAATTCGCCGTTGATTGCAATAGGTTCTTGTGGTGGTAGCAACATTTGATGTGCGTTTTATTAAGGAGATTGAACAAGACTAATATTGATTCTATGTTTTTGTTATATTGACTCTTTAGATGAAAATTTATATTAGAATAAAATTTGTGTTTGATTGTCAGATTTTATATCACAAATATTTTGAACAACACATTATTATCATGTTCAAGTTGAAAATGTTATCATAAATTTGATTTGTATGATTCCATTTTAACTACATTTATGTTATGTTACTTATTTAATTTTGCACTATAATGATTATATTTAATACTTAATTACAAATATTATAATCTAAAAATATAAAGTAAAAACAATTTCAATAAAACAAAAAAAAGTAGATAAATTTTTTAATATAATTAAATAGTTGATTGGCAAAATAATTAACCGATAAATAAGGGTACAAAATAAAACTAATCATTTATTGTGGAGGTTCCAAATCCCCACAAAAAAGTTAAAAATAAATAAAAACTATTATTAAAATGATGATAGAGGGGGTTGAGAGTCGCCTCAAATTAACTCTCTATACTGAGAAGGTTTAAAACCTCCGAAATATAACCCCTGCAGTTTGGTACTTAGTATGTATTATATCTTGACTAGAGAGCTTGCACTTGTTCTTATTTTTTGAAAAAACTCGTTTGTGTCTTGACTTAGCAATACGTTGTAGTATGGTTTGAATTTTTTTTTGACAGAGTATGGTTTGAACTTGAAAATTGAAAATTGAAGAAATCAAACTTCAAATGTAGCTTCTTTACCGCCAAACAATTTCAACGACAACGAGTATTAATTCTTAAGGTTCATGCTCATATAAAATATTGATAAACTCCTGTCTTGCTTTTTTTTATAAGTAATATTTATATATTATGAGTATAAAGGATACTCAGCCCATAGACAATGATCAAGGAATATTTAGTCTCCTATCCAACCCTAAGAGAGAAAGTCTAAGGGGCATTTGCACCAATCATAAAAAGTACAACCTATAAATTCTTCCTATCTATCCCCAACCATAACCATGAAACTAGTTTTATGTTAAACACAACTTCTCCAACATCTACTTCTATGTTATTGAATAACAAGTCATTTCTCATTCTCCACACACTCCACGTTGTAGCCATTCATACCATATTTTCCTTGTTCTTACCACATTTTCCTTTGAATGTCGTATTAAAGGGCAAAGAATGCTCTATAATATCTAACTGGATAGGATGCTCTCTATCCAGCCAAGTTAGTACCTGCTTCCAAACTGTTACAGCAGTGGGACAATTGAAAAGGAGATGTAGTGTATTTTCTTCGCTCATGGCACATGACGGGCATCGATTTTCCATCACATTCGGAATGATGTTCCTTCGGATCAAATGGTTCTTTGTGGGCAGTTTATCTAGCAGCAATCTCCAATTGAAAATCTTGATTTTTGAGGGCTCTTTGGTTTCCCACATTAGCAACAGCGCTTCCTTCGTTGATTCTTGCAGCTGACCCGTATCTTCCACCTGCACTATAACAGTATAGAAGGACATTACAGAAAATTGTTTTCTAAATTTGGAATCCACACACATTTATCCTTCGCTCCTGATATAGGTTGAATTTTGCTAAGAATGTTCTCCTGTGATTCCTCTTCTTCTTCACTAGTGACTCCACTTGACATTGCATTTGATTTAGGATAGTGCCAGTACCAAGATCCTCCCTCCCACCAGCCATGTTCTGCGATCAAACCATCCTCTATTCCGTAATTATTGAACAATGTAGGCTATTGTTGGGCTAATGTTCCATTTCCCAACCACCTTTCCTTCCGGAAAGAAGTGTTGTTAACATCTCCTATCTTAAAGCTAATTTGGTCGTTGAATGTATTCCGCTCAGAGCCACTCCTTTTGCCCACCATCCCCAGGTCCCTCCACCATAATGATTCCTTGTTTCTTGACCTCCTATCCTTCTTTCTCAACCAGCTCAGTTGCAGATTCCCATACCTCACCCTTTGCATATTCGACCATAGTGCTTCATCTTCATTTAATATTCTCCATTTCCATTTGCCAAGAAAAGCTTCATTAAAGGCTCCCATTTCTTTCAGTCCCAATCCTCCTTGATATTTCTCCTTGCACATAGCTTTCCAACTAACCCAAGTTATCCTACCTTCTCCTCACTTCCTTGCCAAATAAACTGTCTCTGAATTCTTCTTATGTTTTGGATCACTTTGACTGGCGCTTTATAGAAGGAGAAGCTGTAGATCGGCATGTTGCATAGAACCGAATTCACCAAAGTGACTCTCCCTCCTACTGACAGATTTCTTCCTTTCCACATAGCCAATTTGCTTCGCATATGTCTTGCTGACACATTAAGCTCTCTAGTAAAACATTTTCAATTTTTTGATTTTTATATTTAAAATTTAAGCAAAGAGATGTAGGATTTATATAATAAAAAATTATAATCAAAATTAGATAAACTAGGAAGAATTCTATTTCGATTGGATTAAGGCCGACCTAATTCACAGGATGTTGAGACAATTAAATGGAAGCACACCTAATACCAGCTAACCTTCTCCTAGAGGTTATCAAATGATGATATAAGTTAATATGTCAGACGAGGCATGGAGGATTTAACTTGTTGTCCCTCATCTTGTACCTGGCTCCCCTTTTCTAGTGCTTTTTATGCTAATATTTTCATGTAAGTACAATAAACTTTGAAAAGTACTGGTATTTTCTGGAAATTTCGAGAGAATACCATAAATTTGCAAAAATTTACATTCTTTATTGTGGCGGATGGTAGATCACCGAGATTTTCCAATTTTCAATTGTGAAAATTTCATATTTTCGGACAAAATATATAAAATACCAAAAATATGAATTTTCAATGTATGCCAAAAAATTCTAGAAATTTGAAATTTCCGTTATAGCGAACACATATGAAATTAGAAATTCTCATGTTTTTACAATATTGGTACAATTTTGTCTCCAACGGTCAGTGACCGGAGACAATGAGAAATTAGGTTTCAACTTTACCTATACCCAATGATTGTTGTTAGATTTTAAGTAAGTTCAATTTAGGTTTTATTATGTTTTTAAATAGGGAGTTAATTTTGGATGCTCATAACGTTGTGAAGCTTAGTAATTTGTATGGCTCTAAGACTTGAATTGGAGGTTCTCCCCATGTGGACTCCAATGGCATTGTGATCCCTGTTTCCGTTTCTTAATGAAAGTTATGTTTCTCATAAAAAAAGGAGTTATTTAACTTCAGACGTATTCTTTTTTTTTTTTTTAATTTCTTCCTCTCTCACCACCCATAATCAATTTATTTCTTCGTCCATGCATTTCATTACCAAAATTGGAATGAACAATGCCAACAATAATACCATGTCATTTACCAGTATCATGCATCTACAAAAACACCAAAACAAAAAGTCATATTCTCTATATATGTTATGATATTTGTAAACAAAACAAAAAGTCATATGCTCTAAACAAAATACCTGAAAAAAAAGAAACGACAACAAAACAACACCAAGTAGTAATCACACTTCAAGAACCAAAAGCGTTGAACCCACGGGTACAATCACTTAGCTAGGTAAAATAACTGCTTTTTGTTTTCCTATATCATAGAAGAAATATTGATTATGTATTGTACAAGAAAACCAATTCAAGATATATATAAAATAATCAAACATTTAATGTGGGTCTAACAAGAAGCCCATAAAATAAGGAATAGTTGTTATAAACTAATAACAATAAACCAATATATCTAATGCAATAGTTGAACTAATTACCTTTAACAAGAACATGACTTGTAAATAAATAGATCACAATTTTCATTATTAGATGCATAAACACTAAACAGAAGATAGCTCAGATAACTCATATTTTCATTGAATAATGTTGCATACAATCATAAACCTAGGAAGCCCCTAGACACATTAGAATAACAATGGACGAGCCATAACTAAGAGCTCTACCAGTAGTTTCACATTGAGCTCTGATTATAGCTAACCCCGAAATTTATTTAGAGACTTAAATTACAACTATCATATAAAGAGATAAAACTCATTGGACTCAATTTTCAAACTGTTTACCTTTAGAGTTGTCTCTTTTTCTCCAAAATAAATAGTTTCCTACATGAGATCCAAATCAAATTATCATAAATATTAAAATTTTCACTTCCTGGTTGGTGAATGGAACAAATAACCATCTTACTAAGAATGAACAATTTCTTCCAATTAAACGACATCTAGAACTAGAATAAGTATACAAATTTAAAATCCACACTATTATTATATTCATTTTTTGGAGCGTTCAGTTAAAATCCCAATCAAAACACAAGAAATCATAAAAGTGTTATAAAACCTGCTACACGAGTAGCAGGCCCACCAATAAAAAAGGCCACAGATCATTAGCAAATGGATGCTCCAACGCATGCCTATTCACTATGTTTACAAATCAAAATAATTCGTACTCTTCCCAATAACCTCCCTATTTATGCATGTTAAGAATAACATTAAATAAATCACATTACCTTTAATCTAAGGCATAGACTTAGGGGCCAAATATGTAATCATGTTCCAACAATGGGGTATTTGATTAGTTTTGTGCTTTCATGTCCATAACAAAAACTCATAAACTTAAGATTTGGACCTAACTTATATGATTTTAACCTAATGGAAACCCATAATCTCAATGAATTATTTTAATCATTTATCCATGTTGCTTCAGGAGAAATTTAACTTTACTTGGATCTAGGCTCAACAAGTAAGATTGTTTAATTTAGCCTTACAACTGGGCTTGACACAAATTAATAGTACTATTTTCCTGATTGATGCTTCTTATGCTTGAGTGGTGAGATAAACAGAGAACATAAAAGCAACAGACTTTGAATAACAGAACTTCCTTATCCAATTTGTTTTGGCTATCCTCTTGTTATTAACTAATTATAAAATCTTCGCAAACATAAACACTCAGAGGGCCAAATTAAAATATAGAATATGGAGAAGTCTATTACTTTTTATGCACTAGAAACTACTACTATATTCTCTTTTAAGTTTACAACTCACAAGACCGGTTAGTTAAAAGTGTAAACATGGATTGGGGGACTTCATTTTGGCAAACCATTCTTGCTAAAACTAAGCATTTCAATGTCACTTTAACTATTCAATTATTTACGTGCATTTACATGACCACAAGGTTCATTGCATGAAAAAATACAATTGTTTTGCCTAAAGAAAAGGTTCATTACGTGACAGTGCAACAAAGGCATTTAGAGACGTAATTCAAAGGTTTAAAATTTTCAACCAAAGAACAAATATCATATTAAAATACAAATTAAAAAATCTCCAATATTTCTCAAATTAATTTAAAACTTAAATGTTTACCAATATATCAAATTAAGAGAATAATCTAACTAATTTTCAGATCTTGTGGGGGCTTTTGAGAGTGTTGAAATGAAATTTCATGCAGTTAATCGAATTTCTAAAAATTGCAACAAGAAATTGAAAATTAGGGTTCTTTGTTTGTTGAATTTAGGGTTCTTTGTTGTGAACTCCTAAAATCAGTATGAATGCGGATGGATAAGGAGTTTTGAATCAATTTAGTATTCACCGGTTATACGAAAAAGAATAAACTAATAAACATTCAAATGAAGAGAATAAGCTAACCAATTTTTTGATATGAAAAATCCTTTTTGAAGGAGTGAAAAACACTTAGAAAGGAGGGATTGAATAAGGGTTCTTTCTCTAAATGGTAGATAAAAATAAATAACACAATTATTTTTATCCTGGTTCGTTGTTAACTAAATTACTCCAGTCCACCCCTGACAAGGTGATTTACCTCAACTGAGGATTTAATCCACTAATCAAACTGATTACAATGGTTCTCCGCTTAGAAACTCTCTAAGTTTTCTAGAGTATCCTGATCACAACTTGATCACTCTAGGAATTCCTTTTACAATCAATGTAAAATAAATAATACAAGAGATTCAAATGCTTCTAAATAAGCTATAATCACAAAGTGATTTTTCTCTTAAGTTAAGATCTAACTCTCACTAAGATATTACAAAGATGTGAGGTTGAAGATGAAGTTCTTCTTTTCTTTTGTTTGATTTCAGTTTGACAGTGTTTTGGTTCTTTTTGCGCAAGAGAGTTGTTGTTGCTTCTGAATCAGAACTTCTATATATAGGCGCTGAGGAAAAGTGGCTGTTGGGAGGATTTAATGCTTTGCGTGAATAGTACACTTCTGCATTTAATGTTTCACACTTTTGTCAACTACCTCGAGCCATGCTTTCACTACTTTTACTGACTTTGCCTTTTGTAGCTTCTAACGTTCCTTTTGTCAGTCAGAGATTTGATGTTATAGCCTTTTCTACTTGTACTTGCTTCTGGACTCAGAATATGTAGAATAGACACTTGAATATCAGAGTCTTTAGCTTTGGTGCAGATGCAACTTCTGTCTTCAGACTTTAGAAGTGCTTTGAGCGTGATACCATCAGATCTTCAGAGCTTTACTTCTGACTGCCATCTTCTGATGCTTTCCAGATCATGTTCTGATTCTGCAGGACCATCTTCTGATGTCTGCCAGACCATGTTCTGATGAAGCACTCCAGAACTTCTGGGTCAGAGCTTCTGAAAGCTGATTTATGCATACTCTATTATACTTTTCCTAAAATGGAAAACGTGAATAATTAGAGTACCACATTCTCCTATACAAAATTCATATATAATATTATCATCAAAACTAAGAATATTGATCAGAACATTTCTTGTTCTAACAATCTCCCCCTTTTTGATGATGACAAAAACATACAGAATTGATATGAATTTGTATCCAGAATATCAGATGAAAAAGACAATACACAGATATAGCATAAAGCATATTAATCAGAGTGTGTGAATGTGTCTCCCCCTGAGATTAACAATCTCCCCCTGAAATTAATACTGGAAGATTTTATAAATAAAAAATTTCCCTGAGTATTTTTCAGTTGAGACTTTCACGTTGATCTTTAAACTTCAGATAATTCAGAGCTTCACTTCAGAGCTTCCATTGGACATCTTCAGAGCTTTGAATTTCTCATTGAGATCACTTTGCTTTATCAGAGCGTCAAGAAGACTTGCTTATATCAGAGCTTCATATCTTCTTGTATCAGAGCATAAAATTTCTTGTATAAGAGCATAGCTTCTTTCTGATCTTGAAACTTCTTGTATCAGAGCAATCAGAGCAAGGTTTGCATCAGAGCATTTTAAAGCATAGCTTGTATCTGAGCTTGACACTTTATGTATCAGAACATTAAGCTTGATTGTGTAACACCCGTATATTTTTTTTAATTTTAATTTAATTTCAAAATTGAATTAATAATTAGAATTATTAAGGATTTTATTGAAATAATTGGAAGAATGATGGTTTATGGCATTTGGGCCATGTGAGAGGTTAGTAAGTAAAGGGGTGTTGAGTAGTAAAGCTTTTACTAAATTAAAATATTATTTTTCATAAAATAATAAGGAATTGGGAAATAAAGGAAAGAACGTGAAAGAAGAGCTGAAGGTTTTGGAACACGAAGAACGTGAAAGAAGAACTGTAGAGGGAGAGACCAATAAAGAACTCTTGGCTAAAGTAAGGGGGGCTCTCCAATTAATATCTATTATTGTGTTATGAATGATGATGATGATGATGATGATTAGGGATGTTGTTTAGATCAAGAGGTTCCATATTTTGATTTGTGCTATTGTATTAATTTGTATAGTGAAACCTATGATTATGAATCCCTAATGAATTGAGTGGAATTAGGTATGGATCGAATAAAATAACACAGGGTAATAGGCTATGGATGATAGACGAATGCCATGTGTTTAGAAGTGTAGGAATTCTGTTTTAGATCCAAAATCGCAGGCTGTAACAGGTGAAATCGCGAGGAAGACGAATGGGTAAGTTGCAGATTTTGGGAAGACGCTGGTGATACGCGTATGATACGTGTATGATATGTGTATGGGGAAGTGATACGCGTATGATACGTGTATGGGGAGGTGATACGCGGTGATATGTGTATGGTACGCGTATGGTACGCGTATGATGTTGTTTTATGTGGAAATTGGCCTCGGTTGATACGCGTATGATACGCGTATGGTGTGTGTTTTGTGGAATTTTGGCTCTGTTGGTACGCGTATGGCCGGCGTGAAATGCAGATTTGTGCTGTTTGTGAATTTGAAAAGTTTGATGATGCGTATTTTTTAAACCGTTGGTCTGTTTTGAGTGTTATTTGGACTATGATGGATTGAATGAAATAAACTGTATGATTGATTAATGTATGATTTAATTGAATGATGTTAATGTATATATAAACATGCTTCGATAACGATGATGATGATGATGATGATGATTGAGTATGAGATGATGTTACTCATAGAATGATGATGATATAAGTATGTTTTATATATGTTTGCATTCATTCATAATCATTTGTTGAGGGCTGAATCCTGATGATGTGGGGATTCAGTGAAGGGCATAATTCCCATTGTGTGGAATTGTGCAGGCAGGGCCGTATCTTGATGAGGTTAGATCGGTCAGTGGGTATTCCCATTGATGATGTTGGTACCACATGCATAGTGTCAGTTTCATACATACGCATGACTTTTTGTAACATGAATAATGTATTTTATGTTATGGCTCGATGATTTGTGAATGTGTGATGATGAAACGTCTGAATATGAAATGATTGGGTGAATGATATAACTATGATATATTGTTGTTTATGATGCAATAATATTTGTTAATTGTGATGAGACTCACCCTTACATGTTGTCATTTTCAGATTGAGGATAGCGGCTTCGACTTGGTGAGGATTAGCTCATAAGTAAATATGTTAGTTAGCGTCTGGTGTCATGCTCTGATAGATGCAACACTGGGGAACGCAATGTTTTGAGTTTATGATAATAACTCCATTTTGTTTAATTTATTTTGAGGATTAATGCATTGATGATGTGATGCTTATTTGATAATTTATTTTCGTTGTGTAAACATGAGATTTTGAATTATGAGTTATGTTAAGATGTTTCTTGGTGAATGCATGACAGTTACGGATAATTCTTATTTTATTATCAATTATGGCACCCTTGTTTGCATGTACTCTGATTTAATTATTAATTGCCGCGGGGTTTAGAAGGGTGTTACAATAGTGGTATCAGAGCATAGTCGGTCGTTGTGACCAGAGTCTTAGTGTCAGTCTTTCCTGTGTATGCGACCAGTACGAGTTAACTTGTCAATACTTTTGTTCTGATTAAATTGTTTGTGATTTGAGCAAAGCAATGGCTGGAAGAGGTGGAAGAAACGATGATGCTATCGCTGAGGCTCTGGGCATGATTGCTGGTGTGCTGGGAGGGAATGTAAATGGAGCCGGGATTGGTGCTGACAGGCAATTGGGGAATTTTCAGAGGAACAATCCTCCATTGTTCAAGGGCACGCATGATCCTGAAGGTGCTCAGAAATGGCTAAAGGAGATCGAGAGGATTTTCAGAGTTATCGATTGTGCTGAAAATCTGAAGGTGAGGTATGGTACGCATATGTTGTACGAAGAAGCTGGTGACTGGTGGATGGCGACCAGAGCTGAACTGGATGCTGATGGTGTAGATGTTTCTTGGGTTGTGTTCAAAAGGGAGTTTTTGAGAAGGTACTTCCCTGAGGACGTTAGAGGCATGAAGGAAATTGAATTTTTGGAACTAACTCAAGGTAATATGATGGTACCAGAATATGCCTCGAAGTTTGTTGAGTTGGTGAAACACTACGTTCACTACAACAATGATGAAGCTAGTGAGTTCTCAAAGTGTATCAAATTTGAGGATGGTCTTCGTGATGAGATCAAGTAGGGTATCATGTACCAGAGGATTCGGCGATTTGTCGATTTAGTGGACTGTAGTATGATCTTCGAAGAGGATAACATTAAGCTGAAGCCATCTCACTCTCGCGAGTTAGTTGACAGAAAGGGTAAGAAGCCTATGGAGAGGGGTAAGCCATACGGTAGAGGTAAAGCTGCTGATTGGAAGAAACCTAGTGGAGGAGATTCTAGTGCTCGTGTCAGATGCTACAATTGTGGCGAAGTGGGACATCATAGACATGAATGTAAGCTTGACCAGAAGAAGTGTTTCAAGTGTGACCAAGTGGGCCATATTGCTGTTGACTGTAAGAGGAAGGTTGTGACTTGCTACAATTGTGGTGAAGAAGGTCATATTAGTCCGAATTGTACTAAGCCGAAGAAGAACCAATCGGGAGGAAAAGTTTTTGCTTTAACCGGGTTAGAGACTTCTCCGGAAGATCGATTGATTAAAGGTACGTGTTTTATCCATGGCACACCTTTAATTGCAATTATTGATACTGGAGCAACTCATTCTTTTATTTATTTGGATTGTTCTAAGAGGTTGAATTTAGAAATATCTGACATAAATGGAAGTATGGTTATTCACACTCCTGCGTCGGGTTCAGTAACTACTTCGTCTGCTTGCTTGAATTGTCTGGTCGATATTTTTGGTAGAGAATTCGGGATGGACTTAGTGTGTCTTCCATTGAAAAAAATTGATGTAATCCTGGGAATGAACTCGTTGGAATTCAACCGTGTTCATATCAACTGTTTTTTGAAGACGGTAATATTTCCTGAAGCTGTTAATGCTGATGATCTAAACATGACAGCTAGACAAGTGAATGATGCCATTGAAGACGGTGCAACGGTATTTATGTTGTTTGCATTGATGGATTTGAAAGAGAAAGTGGTGAGTAGCGAACTACCAGTGGTATGTGATTTTCCAGAAGTTTTTCCGGAAGATGTGAACGAATTGCCACCAGAAAGAGAAGTGGAATTTGCTATTGATTTGATTTCGGGAACTAGTCCAGTGTTGATGGCACCGTATCGTATGTCGCCGTCTGAATTGACTGAACTGAAGAAAAAGTTGGACGAATTGCTTGATAAGAAATTCATTCGTCCGAGTGTTTCTCCGTGGGGTGCGCCTGTGTTGCTAGTAAAGAAGAAAGAGGGTTCGATGAGGCTGTGTATGGATTACAGACAATTGAACAAGGTTACTGTCAAGAATCGGTATCCACTGCCGAGGATTGATGATTTGATGGATCAGCTGGTTGGAGCGTGTGTATTTAGTAAGGTTGATCTGAGGTCTGGGTATCACCAAATTCGTGTGAAAGATGACGATATTTAGAAGATTGCCTTTAGAATGAGGTATGGACATTACGATTATTCGGTAATGCCGTTCGGAGTTACTAATGCACCTGGTGTTTTTATAGAGTATATGAATAGGATCTTCCATCCTTATCTCGATAAGTTCGTGGTGGTGTTTATAGATGATATCTTGATATATTCTAAGAATGAGGAAGAACATGCGGGACATCTCAAAATTGTGTTAGAGCTGTTAAAGGAGAAGAAACTTTTTGCCAAATTGTCGAAGTGTGAATTTTGGTTGGAAGAAGTTAGTTTTCTTGGACATGTGATTTCTAAGAATGGTATTGCTGTTGATCCTACAAAAATAGAAGTGGAATCTCAGTGGGAAGCTCCGAAATCAGTGTCAGAGAATCGTAGTTTTCTTGGTCTTGCAGGTTACTACAGAAAGTTTATCGAATGATTTTCGAAGTTAGCATTACCGTTAACTAAGTTGACAAGAAAGAGTCAAGCGTTTATTTGGGATTCGAAATGTGAAGAAGGATTCCAAGAGTTAAAGAAGAGGTTGACTAGTGCTCCTATCTTGATTTTTCCGAATCCGACAGAATCGTTTGTGGTTTATTGTGATGCGTCACTAATGGGTTTAGGTGGTGTATTGATGCAGAATCAGCAAGTGGTAGCTTATGCGTCGAGACAACTCAAAGTGCATGAAAGGAATTATCCGACTCATGATTTAGAGTTAGCAGCTGTGTTCTTCGTTTTGAAGTTGTGGCGACATTACTTGTATGGTTCGAGGTTCGAGGTGTTCAGTGATCATAAGAGTCTGAAGTATCTCTTTGATCAGAAAGAGATTAATATGAGACAAAGGAGGTGGTTGGAATTTCTTAAGGATTACGATTTTGGTTTGAATTTCCATCCTGGTAAGGAAAACGTTGTTGCTGATTTGTTGAGTAGGAAGTCTTTACACATGTCTATGCTAATGGTGAAGGAATTGGATTTGATTGAACAATTCAGAGACTTGAGTTTGGTGTGTGAAGATACTCCTAATAGTGTTAAATTGGGTATGCTAAAGCTGACTAGTGGTATTCTTGAAGAGATTAGAGGGGGTCAGAAAATGGATGTTGAGTTGATTGATAAGATGACTTTGATTAACCAAGGTAAAGGCAGTGAATTCAGAATCGACGAGAATGGTATGTTGAGGTTTGGTGATCGAGTTTGTGTTCCTGATGTTGTTGAGCTTCGAAAGAGTATTATGGAAGAAGGACACCGTAGTGGATTAAGTATTCATCCTGGTGCTACCAAGATGTATCATGATTTGAAAATGATGTTTTGGTGGCCTAGAATGAAGAAAGAAATTGTTGAGTTTGTGTATTCTTGTTTGACGTGCCAGAAGTCAAAAATTGAGCATCAGAAGCCATCTGGGTTTATGAAACCGATGTTTATTCCTGAATGTAAGTGGGATAGAATATCAATGGATTTTGTTTCTGGTTTGCCGAGAACAGTTAAGAATTGTGAAGCTATCTGGCTCAGTTATATATTGAGAAGATAGTTAGTCTACATGGTATTCCTTCGAGTATCGTGTCAAACATAGATCCGAGATTTACGTCTAAGTTCCGGGAAGGTTTGCAGAAGGCTTTGGGTACTAAGCTGAGAATGAGTTATGCTTATCATCCGCAAACGGATGGACAAACTGAGAGGATGATTCCATCATTAGAAGATTTGTTACGTGCTTGTGTGCTGGAAAAAGGGGGTGCTTGGGATAGTTATCTTCCTTTGATTGAGTTTACCTACAACAATAGTTATCATTCGAGTATTGGTATGGCTCCGTTTGAGGCTCTGTATGGTAGAAGATGTCGAACACCGTTATGTTGGTATGAATCTTGTGAGAGTGCTGTGATCGGGCCAAAAATTGTACAACAGACTACGGAAAAGATTAGGATGATACAGGAGAAGATGAAGGCTTCTCAGAGTCGACAGAAGAGTTATCATGACAAGAGGAGGAAAACACTTGAGTTTCAAGAGGGAGATCATGTGTTTATGAGAGTTACTCCTATGACAAGTATTGGTAAGGCGTTGAAGTCAAAGAAGTTGACACCGCGTTTCATTGGTCTGTTCCAAATTTCTGAAAGAGTACGGGAAGTGGCCTATCGTATTTCTTTGCCGCCGATGCTTGCAAATTTGCATTATGTATTTCATGTGTCTCAGTTGAGGAAATACATTTCGGATCCGTCCCATGTGATCCAAGTAGATGATGTACAGGTGAAAGACAACTTGACGGTTGAGACTTTACCTGTGAGGATTGAAGATCGAAGGCTGAAGCAATCATGTGGCAAGAAAATAACTTTGGTCAGAGTAGCTTGGGGAGGACCGGCTGAGGGAAATGTTACCTGGGAGCTAGAGAGCCAGATGAAGGATTCCTATCCGAACTCTTTACCTGAGGTATGTTTTCGAGGACGAAAACTCTTTTAGTGCGGGAAAGTTGTAACACCCGTATATTTTTTTTTAATTTTAATTTAATTTGGAAATTGAATTATTAATTAGAATTATTAAGAATTTTATGAAAATAATTGGAAAAAGGATGGTTTATGGCATTTGGGCCATGTGAGAGGTTAGTAAGTAAAGGGGTGTTGAGTAGTAAAGCTTTTACTAAATTAAAATATTATTTTTCATTAAATAATAAGGAATTGGGAAAGAAAGGAAAGAACGTGAAAGAAGAGCTGAAGGTTTTGGAACACGAAGAACGTGAAAGAAGAATTGTAGAGGGAGAGACCAATCAAGAACTCTTGGCTAAGGAAAGGGGGACTCTCCAATTAATCTCTGTTATTGTGTTATGAATGATGATGTTAATTAGGAATGTTGTTTAGTTCAAGAGGTTCCATATTTTGATTTGTGTTATTGTGTTAATTTGTATATTGAAACCTATGATTATGAATCCCTAATGAATTGAGTGTAATTAGGTTTGGATCGAATAAAATAAACACGGGGTAGTAGGCTATGGATGATAGATGAATGCCATGTGTTTAGAAGTGTAGGAATTCGGTTTTAGATCCAAAAACGCCGGCTGTAACAGGTGAAATCGCGAGGAAGACGAATGGGTAAGTTGCAGATTTTGGGAAGACGTTGGTGATACGCGTATGATACGTGTATGGGGAAGTGATACGCGTATGAAACATGTATGAGGAAGTGATACGTGGTGATATGTGTATGGTACGCGTATATGTCATACCCCAAAATTTACCCGACATAATTTGTATCTGTCGATTTATTAAGGGCGTTAAAAATTAGGAGCCATAGGGTTTAGTATACCTATTATTAAACTCGATCTCTTATGAAATACCCTTATAAATTGATTAGAACAAAATAAAGGTGTGAATAGCAAATATTTGAGATCCAATTTATTTTGGACCCATTTTGTTCCTCATTATTCACTCATTTCTAGTATTACTCACTAAATACCATTATTAATTCATTTCTGATTAATAAGGTCATTACATAATTTTTATAGTTATTTATTAATTAATTATAAGATTTATCAACATTATTTGGTTTATTATTGATACTTATCATTTAAAATTGGCATTAGTCTTATTAGTTAATATTAATATTGATAATAAATATTATTTAGATTTACTAATATTAGTTTCAATACTTATTAGTTAGGTTAATAATGTTATTATTAAGTTAATTATGCAAGATGGGCTGTATTAGTTAAGTAAATTAGGGTCAGAGATTAATAGGTTAATTGGCATTTGGGCCAAAGAGAAGCAGATTGAATGATGGGCCGGTTTCACACGTGGGTCAGGATGTTGGACCGGGTCAAAACGACCCGGATCCTGTTCATCTTCCTCTACGCCCAAACCCTAGCTGCAGCCGCCACTGCAACCACACAAGAAACCCTAAATCTTTCGTTCATGCCCAGGCCCAGAACTTGCCGTGAATCAAACTCAATTAACCAAACGAAAATCAAATCTTGAATCAATCAATAAACAGAGATCAAATCAGAATCAAACTTAAACAAAATAAAGATCTTTATTTGATTAAAACATTATTACCAAATCAATTAACATTGAATCGGATCAGAAATCTAAATGAAATCCTAAATATAATTGAATCTTTCTAAACTTAAATCTAAACCCTAAGAGTATAAATCAAAAAGAATTTATAAGATGAGGAGGAGGATCGGCAGAAAGGAGAAGGTGTTGCTCCGCCGCAAACTCGAAGCCTCGCCTTCACACCTGCGAAGAACAAAAAGAAGGGATTAGATCGAGGGAGAAAGAGAATCAGAAGAGGATTTCACGGCAAAGGAAGGTTGGTATCACACTTAGATCTTAAGTTATGTTTCGATTTGTATCGCATGTTGTTATTGGGTCGATCTGGGCAAATCTGGGTTTTATGGATGAATGTTCCGATGAACATTCATCGGAAAACTGGGTCTCGCAGTGGCTTTAGGGTGTTTGACGGTGGGGATCGGTTTCTGGGTTCAGGTTCTTTGAATGGTTGAAGTTTCCGGTTAAAGATTAACTAGAAACTGGGCAGCTCACGGTGGTTCACGGTGAGGTTTTGTTGTTTTTCTGGGTTTGTCTGAGAATGGTGGAAGAGAGAAGAGAGAGCGAATGAGGGAAAGGAGAAGTCTAGAGAGAGAAAACAAAATGGAAAATGAGAAGGGGAATTGGAGATGCAACCGCATAACACACCCCATGTTCGTCTAGATGAACGCCGCGTGGCCTCTCTATGGCCACTTGGCAGGTGCTGAGACAATGATCTCATACCGCATCCTTAGCGTACACCCCTTATCACACGCGCATGCAGGCCCTTGGATCTAGATTAAGCAACCAGATTCTTGATACACACCATGCTCCCTACGCCCTCACCGCACCAGATCCCAACAGATTGAATGCTAAGTTGGGCTCAGCCCAGCGCTTTTAACACCCCCAGAATTGCCATTCCTTTAACAACATACACCCCCCTTCAAAAAAATAAATAAAACTAATAATTTAATTCTATAACTCTTTTTGTTAATTGTCTATTCATCTTGCTTAATGTAATTTCTCCCCGAACCGACTATACCTATTGGTCGTATTAGGCGAGAAATAATTTTTGATCAATTTAATTTATTAATAATCCGATTAATTCCGGTTTAATTCTCTCCTCAACCCGACTAAATCTATTAGTTGCATTAGACGAGAGATAAAAAACACATAAAATTTAAAACATATTTAATTTGCTGCCCGCGACGATCAATCTATCGATCTGAGTAACCAGCAATGCCCTTTAATCCGTTAGCTATACTAACCAAATCTATTGGTCATCGCATCTAACGGTGCCATATTAAATCAGGGTTGTACGCCCAAACATTCAAAACACACTAAACCACGATACTACGGATTTTCATCCTTTCCGACAAGGCAATCCAAAATGCCTTTCAAATCAAATTCAAAACTACGACAGGCCAATCAAAAAGCCTTCAAACCATATCAACTCTAATTCTAAGGCGTACAACCTTGTGCCCGAACTACGTTGACTCTGATTCTCCATAAGGAGATACGTAGGCACTTGGATAACCAAGGCGAGTCCCCCCTCCTTAAAATCTCAATTTTCCCCTATTCAATTCCTTAGCTATTAACCTTAACTTTTAGCCATAAAACTTGACCCTTAGATTCAAAGCCAATAGGAAAGGGTTAAGGGTGCCTAACACCTTCCCTCGACCTGATTATAATAACTTACCCTGAATCTCATAACTGCGTAGGGTTTCCTATTCGCCCTTCAGAATAGGTGGCGACTCTAAATCTTTATTTTTAGGGCAGGTTGCTACAGTATGGTACGTGTATGATGTTGTTTTATGTGGAAATTGACCTCGTTTGATACGCGTATGGTGTGTATTTTTTGGAATTTTGGCTCTGTTGGTACGCGTATGGTACGCGTATGGCCAGCGTGAAAAGCTGATTTGTGCTGTTTGTGAATTTGGAAAGTTTGATGATGCGTAACTTTTAAACCGTTGGTCTGTTTTGAGTGTCATTTGGACTATGATAGATTGAATGAAATAATCTGTATGATTGATTGATGTATGATTTAATTGAATGATGTTAATGTATATATAAACATGCTTCGATAACGATGATGATGATGATGATGATGGTGATGATGATGACTTGAGTATGAGATGATGTTACTCATAGAATGATGATGATATAAGTATGTTTTATATATGTTTGCATTCATTCATAATCATTTGTTGAGGGCTGAATCCTGATGATGTAGGGATTCAGTGAAGGGCGTAATTCCCATTGTGTGGAATTGTGCTGGCAGGGCCGTATCTTGATGAGGTTAGATCGGTCGGTGGGTGTAATACAGTGAACTGACTTTATTTGAAATGTTGCGGTAAGCAAGAGTCACCACCGATTTTTATTTTATCCAATTGGAAAGGCTAAAAGAACAGGAAAGACCTTTTGAAAGATTTTGAGTTCGGGGGGTAAGTTATACAAAGGGAAGGTGTAAGGCACCCTTTGCATCCATGGTTATCCATGGGCTCTTAATTGCTTAGCTCACTTGTTTGTTTGAATTGTTTGAAAAGTAGGGTGTGAATAAAAATTTGAATAAGAACTTTAGCTTGTAAATAAGCGTAGTCTTTTTGAAAAGTTTCTTTGAAAAGAAGTGGGAAAAGATTTTGAATTTTTGAATTTGAATTGAGCAAGCAATTAAAAGCTACCTACCCTAAGTTTGAAAAATCGTTCTTTTAGTTTTTCGGGTGAAAGGGTCTATCCATACCATAAGAGGGCAGGAAGTCTTTCAATTGGATTTTTAGGGTCATCGAGAGTAATCGTTCGCCATAAGACTGTCCATTGCCATAAAGAGGGCAAGTAGTCTAAGGGAAGGATATAATAGTCATTTGACTTTCTTAGGCATCATGCGAGGATACCTTAGCAATTGGGAGAATCATCACATTTTTACCGAGGCAGCTTCGAGGGAGTTTCAGTAACTTTGAAGGCAACACTGCTTTAGATATCCGCGGAATCGAGGGACTTTGACTATTTAGTACAATTAAAGGCAACAAGGCAACAATATAATAGGCAACAGGCAACAAGAGGAATTACCCTAAAGGTGTGTGGGTGCAACAATCACGTGATTTAATTCGATTGTATTTATCTTGTATTGTTAGTGATCTAATTAATTTAACGAAGCTTGCACTCCCTAGGATTACTAACCACAGCAGAAAAATAAAGGCAGAATTAAAATCCTACGCTATTACAATAAACACCTGCGGGGATGGGGGAAAAATAAAACATAAAATTAATTTGCACATCTTCAGCCTTGATCTTCCTCGAACCCTTGATTGACTCTGATCATCTGAGAATTAACAGCAAATAATGGGGGGTGAGTGTAGGAGGAATTCATTATATTTGAATGCGAACCCTAATTTTAATTTTAGAAAGGAAAAAAATAAAATTTAAGAGAAATATAGAATATGACTTAGCTTTTGATCTGATATGGCTCGTAGTCGAGCAAACCCTGATGGTAACCCTGAAATATCGCACAAAGAAAGAGAAAAAATTCTCAGTGTAGGAAGGATCCTTATAAACCCTGATTAGGGCGCAAGTTAACTATAGTTAATAGAATAAATAAAATCAGATTAATTAATTATTGGTTTTCACCCTAATTAATCAAATCTGTAAAGATAACATTTCCGATTAAATTACCTAATCCTAATAAGTATTTTAATCAATTTAAAAGAAACATTAAACTAATTAAATGATTAAACAAAATTAATTTAATTATTGAATCACATAAAAATCATTATTAAAACTTAATTAAATTAATTATTTAATTAAAATAATTTTATGAAAAAAGAAAGTTTTCTTTTTATTTTAAAAAAAGGGTTTTATCTAAAACAAATGAATAATATAAAAAGAGTTATTGAAAAAAAAGGAAAAATAAATAAATAATTAAATAGAACAAAAAAACAATTAGGTAATAAAAAAAATAAAAATAAAAAATTAGAAAAGGAAATTTCAGCTCGGATTGAGTGTTGTTGACCCTCTGATGGTGTACCATGGAAGCTGCATGCTGGGATCCTTAGATCTGACATCGTATTGATCCAACTGTAGAGAAGCGAGCGAGCATCATGGGCGTGTGATGGAAGGATGCGCTGAATCTGAAACCAAAACACCATCAGACGAAAATCGATCCCTGGTTCTTTGGATGACATATGCGCCTTCTCACCCTTTGAGCTGTGACCTTCAGTTGTTATTGAATCAAATATAAAACAATATATACAAAAGAAATAATTTGAAAACTTTTAAAAAAAAACAATGGAAGCGCGCCGCCCCATTGTTCCTCTCCGTCTTCGCGACATCCATGGTTGTTCCTCTCCGTCTCCTGTAAAACAATCATAAAAACGCACAACAATAATCCAGATTGTATGTACACAACCTCACGAGTCCAATGGAACATTCAATTGAGTCTGAATCGGCCATGGCTAAGTTTCCCCCAAATTGAAACCTCACAACCCTAACTATGGTGGATCATGTTTCCTGCATTTAGACACAAATTAAACAACCCAGAACCATTGTATGGAACCTCACGACCATGAATACGTATCAAAAACATGTTTATGATGCATCTATGAACAAGATCGAAGGTTAAAACGAATATGCAAACCGTGAACGTAGAGAAGATGATTCTTGATGCCTTAGACGTTTGTGATGAGTGTGTTCGCTTCAGAGTGTGCCGAGAGAGCTTCTTGGATCCTCAGGAGGTCTTGAATCGTCCTCACAAATACCCTGCCTCCTTCTCTAGTTCCACGAATTCTGCTTTTCAGAATAGGATGCAGAATATTCTGAAGCGGCCAAAAACCTTCTCCTCTTCTCTGATTTTTGTTATCAGTATATATACAAGTGATTTTAGGTTTAAGAACTTGAATCAAATCCCTCATATTTTGGATGATTGTAATTTGGTTTTGAATAGATATTGAATCCTTCCTTTTTAGTCTTCAATTAAATTCTACTCAATCCTCATTCAATCTTACATGATTCCAAAAAATCAGAAACCAATTTCCCATGATTCCAATAAACCAGAATTTTGGCTTCTAAAAAAAATTCAAAATCTGACTTATAATCTAATCCAATTATTCCACAATTTTTTATGATTTATTTAATATTTTAAATGAATAAAAAACTCAAATAAATATTAATAAATCTATAAAAAATAAAAAGTGGAATTAGAGACTTCTCTTAAAGTCATGGGCTTGGATCAATTTAAGTTCAATGGACTTTATTTCTATTTGCACCTAAAAACCAAAAAGAAATAGAATGATATGTAAATATAATAAAATGATTTACTAATTTTAATTAAAATTCAATTTAAATCTAAATTGAATTAAAAATTATAATTGTAAGCCTAAAAAGGGTTAGTGAACCGAAAATATTGTTAAATCGTAAAAACGACCAAAATACGCAAAGATGTACATGTAATACATATTTTCGAAAAAATGCAAAATCAAGTTAATTTGCAGATGATATGCAAAGCATACGCTAAAAAAATAATCTGGAGGGCAAATTTTGGGGTATGACAGCTGCCCCTGTTCAATCTTCTTAAACCTGAAGATGTAGAGTGGTTTGTGTACCTATCGGAATCTGAAGGTAGAAGAGGATTGAACACTAGAATACCCAGGAATTTGCCCTAGCTGAAGCAGGGACTTTTGCCAGAGACAGGCTTAAAGATGCCGTCCAAGTGTTGGAAAAGATGTTTGTCTAAAGCCGATGCTTTTCAGACTGGATCACATGCCTTGATTGTATCTGAAGGAGATATGAAGTAATGTCTTATAGAATACTACCTGGAGAGGTTCCTGAAAAGGGGTATATCACTGACCTAAAGAAGACTATGATTACTGATTTAAAGGAAATTAGGCTTTAAACAAAGCTCGGGAAGAAATGTCTGGTAGAAGATTAATTGAGAAACTCCTTGAAAGGGCAGTAGATGTCTTAGAAAATGTTGGATAAATGTTTTAAGGAAGATTACCTAAAAAGGTTGAAATACGTCTTTAACAAGACTCTCTTAGAAAGGCTCCTGGAAAGGATGTGATACGTCTTAAACAAGACTACCTAGATAGGCTCCTAGAAAGGATATGAGTCATCTTAGAAAAGATTACCTAGAAAGGTTCGTAGAAAGGATGATAAACGTCTTAGAGAAGACTACCTAGAAAGGCTCCTAGAAAGGATAAGATGTTCTTTGATTGTTTTTGAATTATCTTTGAAGAAAGATTCGGAATGAAGTATCAGAATTGTATTCGTCTTAGATGAGATTGAATCGTTAATACGATTGTATTTGCACCGCACTTGGATGATAATATTCTTTTGATTATGAAATGACCTGAAGAGGAAAGATTAGTTTTATGCAATGTTATGATGCATGTATTGAGATTCTCGAAATAAACGAGAGTACTGTATGTTATGCACGTATTTATGACTGATGCAGGGATGGACTATATAGTCTAAGCGTATTGATAACTCTTGTATAGCAACTGCTGATTGAGAAAATAAATCCCTGTATGCCGTTGGAGATAATGACAAGAGAATTCCTGTCTTTCGTTCGATGATATCCAGCTGGGGATTTTTGACCTTCGCTTGGGGATGAGAGTGACTTGAGTGATCTGATCCTAATGTATCATGGGGACAAGAGAGATGAGTATACTGTTTGACCAGATTTCTGAACGTCCTCTTTGATAGCGAGTTTGAATAAAGCATGCTAGAGAAGAAAATTATGTCGGAGATATAAAATCCGTTGGGGAACCAAGTCTTTGCTAGGAAGAGATTGCTTGAAGATGACTTGCTATGTGAGGATATATTATGAACACTACTCTGTGGGGAAGATTCCCAGAGTTTTTCAATTTTTCATTGCCCCTTGTCTTTGAGTACTTGCTGTTGAAAAACACTTGCGAGAGTATACCTAACCCTGGAATCAATAGCTTGGTATGCTTGGTACTTGAATTTGGAATTAGAACCTCGAAGGAGAGACAGATACTGACATCATCTAATGCTAGTAGCTAAATAGTATTTGTTGAGATTTGTGACTGATATGACATGCCCCCAGTGATGACTAACTTCTCTGGTTTTACAGTGCCTCTGAGAGATTCTATGAATCGTGACCAGCTCTCCCCCAGTAGATGGGATAATAATATGTCATGCCCCTTGTGTAAGCAAGCTTTTAGTTGATCGAGTCATGCATACGAGACGTCTCTGCAAATTTATTTGTCGGGATGACTTTTAGTTAGTAATTATGCCCCATGCGGATTCTTCCTGATGCCAAACATTCGAAATTACGTAGACAAAATTGTTTTATAATGACACTCATTAAAATGCAATGCATATGTCTGTCTTGGAGTTTAAAAACAATTTTAGTAAAACAAAATATGTAAGAAAGTGATATTTGTAAAACCATGATATCAACTCAGGATTTTTGGTAAACTTTAAGGAGTCAAGATACCCTTTTTGTGACAGTACGCTTTCGAACTAACCATGCTTCAGTTAGGACTTTCAAGGGTTGTAACGTGGCTTAGTTCACGGTTTAAGAAACAAAGGATAAAGGCTCAAAGTTTATTTGTTCCCATCCCAATCTTCGTGATGTTCTTCGATCTTATGCTCAGTTAACCTTGCATTTAAGTTCTAACAGGTCTTGAAGTCGTAATGTTGACATTTGATGATGGTTGAAGCACCGAAAGTTTATTTGAAAAGGCAGTCATCCTTTTTGTAATTTTTCTTTTATCGAGGATTTTGTAGTAACCTCTTTTTTGACTTTATTATCCCTAACTTTTGCCTGAATTGTTTATTTTGAGATTACAGTCAGTGGGATGTTTCGATTTTTGATAAGTCTCCTTCATAGGTTTTGACTTAACAGTTTTCTTTTTTCTTTTATGGATATTGACTGCCTGACTTGAGAATTACGGGAATCCATCACTTGTGTAAAGCACCTGGTATAATTGAGGTAACTGAGCAACTACCCTGCCCCAGGTTATGATTAAAGGTTTTAATCTGTATGAGAAAGAACACTTCTACTTCTTAGGCTCGAAGGGGTTGACGAGGGATTAACATCCTTATATCTCCACTGTTTAGGAATTGAAACAATGCCTGTACATCGTCAGCATAGTCTGTTCAAAAGCATACTGTATGAGGTTGCGGTATCGTTTTCGTCATCCTCCCTCAAAAGGCTTACAGCTTTAGCGAGAATTAAGTATCATAAAGAAAACCAAGTAAAAACAAAGTTTAATATAACAATAGGAAGAGAAATAAATCAAGACAAACGTATGCAATGCATTAATGATTATGATAAAATAAATAGAGTCTGACATAAGACGAATGTTTAAACGAACAGGAAAGAAATTGCGAATGCGAGTAAATTAATGATCTAAATAGCCATCCTTTAGACTTTGTGTGGCTTCTCTGGTTGGCCAAATTCAACGATCCCTTCTTCAATCAAGTCTTGAATTTTATGTTTCAATGGCCCACACTCTTCTGTATCGTGACCAGGACTATTTGAATGGTAAGCACATCTTGCATGATGTTTGTACCCAGGGATGGGATTAGCAGGAGCTGAGTATGGAGGTAGTAGAGTTATCAGACTCCGATCAAGCAAGTGTTGCAAAGCTTGAGCCAATGGCATGTGTAGTGGGGTAAATGACCTTTTGGGTTTGGATTTCCAAGTGCGTTGGCCATTTTGTTGTTTACGTTGATCTTTCTGTTGTTGTTGTGTTGGGGCCTGACTAGAGACCAGGATTACCCCAACAGTGTTTGATTCATTCTCCCCATTCTATGGCTTTTTTACAGTACCAGAAGAAGTAGCCACCTGAATTTTTCCGCTTCGGATACCACTTTCAACACGTTCTTCAGTCAGTATGAGGTCGGTGAACCCAGACGAGGAGCTACCAAGTAAATGGCTGTAGAAAGGACCAGTTAGTGTATTCATGAACATGTCAACTAACTCTCGGTGAGCCATGGGAGGTTGGACTCTGCCAGCCAAGTCTCTCCATTTTTGAGCATATTCTTTGAAGTTTTCATTAGGTCCCATGGACATGCTTTGTAATTGTGTACGAGTTGGCGCAAGATCAGCATTGTATTGGTATTGCATGTAGAAAGCAACAGCCAAGTCTTCCCATGTATGGATGTTGGTACCCTCCAGTTGATAGTACCATTCGAGTTGAGTTCCAGATAGGCTCTCTTGGAAAAAGTGGATCCATAGCTTCTTATCGGCGGTATGAGGTTGAATCTTCCTTACATAAGACCTCAAGTGCAATTTAGGACAAGAGGCTCCATCGTATTTTGCAAAAGTTGGAATCTTGAATTTCGGAGGGATAACAACTCCAGAGATGAGTCCTAGCTCCTCAAAATCCAGACCAGGTACCTTCTGAATTTCCATAGCTTTCATACGTTCTTCCAGCAATTTTTACTTGTCATCAGGAGGTTCGTCCTCATAGTAATAGTCCTCTTCTTCCTCAGAAGGCTTGCCAGAATCATGGTTACTTTTTGCCTTAGTCTTGATACTAGCATCATCCTCTTCGTCACTGTCTTCAGAGGCCTCGGCATCCCTGAGTTTCAAGATCGGTCTAAGCCTTTTCCTTAGAGTCTTCTTGCCTTTCTTCTTCTTATTCTTGGTAAGGAGTGCTTTCAGTTCATCTTGCCCCTTGGACAAGTTTAGGATCAGCTCTTGAAACTGGGCATTCTGAGCTTGAAGGTCTTTGACTGATTGCTCGAGATTCATGATGCCAAAATAAACAGCGAGGAGGTGAGACACCTGTGGTGGAAACCTGTGATGCAATGTTATGAATGCAGATGCAATATTTTCAAGTATCTTTAGGAAATTTAGTTAGCGACATTGGAAAATGATTTGGTCGCATCTTTGTTTGAAGAACTCTGATTCTTGGATGTTCTTCCATGGGAATCAAGCTCACCATATCGAGTGGGTCATCGCCTCTGATTCGGGATACCTATGAATTTCAAAGTATATTGCTAGAGGAAAATAAATCCTCTTGCCCCTTGATAGGTACTGAGTCTCTGAATTGGAAGGTACGTGGCCAGTGGAAAATAAAACCTCTTGCCCCTTGATTAAGAATTCAGTCCTTGATAAGAGTACCTGAAATCGTTCACCTTAAATTCCTAAGATCCTTGAAAGGGTTAGTTAAATCATGTCATACTTATGATGTCATGATGTCATGATGTTATGCGAATGCAATGCATCAGGCAAAGCGTAAATAGTAAGGACGAGTGAGTCCCACAAGAAAAACCTGCAAGAAAACCAAAGGGTTAGTAGCAAGCACAGACAAGTCACACAAGTGTCCTTAGGTTTAAAGGTTTGCGTGAAGTTCGTAGGTAAGTACCCTCCCCACTGAAGATAAGTTGGTTCATCCTGTCCTAGAATAGTAACCGGGTTCTATGGTGCTCATATCTGTCATACCCCAAATTTGTCCTACCTCTCAACTTTCACCTGGCTTAGACTTTTGCATTCTTCTACATACCTCCCATTAGGTCATCTAACATAACATGCATCATTAATCAATAACTTGGCATGGGATCAATGATCTGGGAAAGAGTCGAGTTTCATTTCTCTGTATCGGGCGATGATGGACCAAGAACTCGTTACCTACACTGGATCAAGGTTTGTTGTGGTTACTTGAGATACAAGTTATCTTAGTACAACTAATGTTTACTTGAGTTTCTTAATAAGGAACTTCGAGAGAAGCGTTATGGTATATTCAATGGTGGCATGTCAGTTGGATTTTCTATGCAAAGTTGAATAAGAGCCATTTCTATATGTATATTATGGAAGGAGAAGATAGAGTTTATTCCTACCAAAGTTAAATTTTGGTCAACAAAGTCAACTTGAGAGGGTTGACTTTCTGTTGACCGAATCCCTGGAAGTCCACTTTACTTCATATTGAGTATTACCATTCAAGTGGCTATTATATTGTGAAACATTTCATCCAAGACAAGACAAATTCAAGTGGAGGGAAAGAAAATCATCAACTTTGATTTAGAATTTGAAAGAAAAGAGCACCCATTCAAAAATCCATGTCTCATTACAAGAGTTAAGAACCCACCATATGGTTCTAGAATACATGACAAGAATCAGAAGAGAAAATTACAAAACTACATTCATTTACAAAATGACCAAATTCAAGTGATCCATATCATTCATCAAAAGGAGACCCTTTACAAATTCAAAAACAGAGAAGGGATTCAAATTTTATTTAAAGTTTCTACAAAAGCCATATTACATGGTACATGTCAGGTTCCATTTGTTTCTAAATTTCATCTTCATCATCATCATCCCCACAAGCCTCCTCCAAGCTTGCTTTGCCTTTCATGATACCATCCTGCAAGTTTATCCCCCAAGCTTCATGCCATGTTTTTCAAAACCTACAAACTCAAGTTAAATCATCACAAAACCCCACATCAGTCCACATACAATCAACAAAAAAGCCTAAAAAAACAGAACCATTTCAAATAAACCAAAACATACACACTACTAACTGATATCTAACTCAATTTCAATTGATTCCCTAACTTCCAGCTCACAATAATAGAATCATAACTAACAATTTCTAACTGTGTAACTTACAACCAGTTCCTTAACCATTTCCAACTAACCTCTAACTGTCAAAAATTCTCATAACCTCCAATTAACAGATTCCTAACTGAAACTGAGTTCCTAAGCTAACCTACCAACAATTTCAATCTCAAACTAACTACACAAAACCATAACTAACTTTCAAACAGCCCATAACAAACTTATAACTGTCGATAATAGAAATCAGAACGATAACCACCTTCAACAGAATTACTAATCCCTTCTAACAGTCTCATAACCATAACAACTTTCCTAACAGTTTGTTACAACCTCTAACTAACTTTTCCTAACTTTCTAACAACCTATAACCAACTTTTTCAATCTCTAACTACCCATAACAGAAGTAACTAACCTCATTTTTCAGAATCAATCTCGGCCCTCCATTGCTCATAACCGCTTCTCTCGATCCAATGGCTCACATCCTCTCACCTCTTCTATATAATCTCCCTTCCCTCCATAATTCAAACTCCACGCCATTTTCACACACCATAACCTTCAACCTATCACTCTTCATCCATCTCCATCCACCCTCTATCAATCTTCACGTTCACTAACCTTCACTTCTTCACAGATTCACCTTCTTCTTCATTTTTCAATCTGCACATTCATCAATCTTCTCTAATCATCTTTAATACCTCTTCACACTCTTCAATCACTACAAAAACCAGAATCCATAACCATCATCTTCATCTTCTCGACTCCATCATCTTCATCCTGAGTCAATTCCTCAATCATCACTCCAAGAAACAAAAATTGCAGAAGAAAAAACTGGCATAACAGAAAAAGGAGAAGAGAATTTCAGAACAGAGATCGGTAACAGAAAATACTCTCACCTATAACAAACTCAGAATGATTCGCTCTTGAATCTTCATCTTTCACTTCTTCAATCTCTCTGAATTCATGCTTCAGTCGCATACGCTGCATCTCTCGCCAATCATCACTTTCGGTATTCATCATCGATCCTCATCATCATTAACAACTCAATGCAACCTTCAACGTAATCATCCTCATCCTCGCATCTTAAAAGCATCGTGACGCTCTTCCAACCTTCAATCGGTAATCGCATCCATTATTATCATCGCCAACCGCAAGAACGCGTTCACACCAGCACGCAAGAGAAGACGAGATGAGAAGAGATTTGAGCCGAAAGAAATCAAGAGTGCGAGACGGAGACGGAGCAATCGGAGGGAGATCGGTGAGGACGGTGGTGGCGCCGTAGAGTCTTGGTCGGAGTGTGGAGGTGAGGCCCGCCGTCACGCTTCTGAGCCGAGGGAAGAGACAAGATGAACGGTCACATTGCTTAAACCTAATCCTCTTTCAATTTTATTTTATTTTCTTTTTTAATTAACTTGTTTCTTTTTATTTAAGTATAAAATCTGAATTGAATAAAAATACAACAAAATCTGAAAACAAATGTATCGGGCCTTCACCATTATTGCCATGCACACCCCCTGAAGGCCCATTGCACCGTTTTTTTGCAAGAAAACTTGAACAAAAACAATATGTTTGGGCCTTGTGACTGAATCTGGCGCTGCACCCCTGCCATGGCCCATCCTTCCTTTTTGGTATATAGCAAACTGTAACAAAAAAACGCCACTCTGGGCCTCAATCTCCTGGGCCCTGAGTGAACCACTCAGCATACACCTGAATTCCATTCACACCCCCTTGACTCAAGCCAATTCACATTAGATTTAGGTTCTTTTTCACATAGTTTTTCCATTATTTTTTAGGTTCTAAAATCAATAAAACCTTTAAACATTTTGTTAGATTTTTAGGTTAATTCCTTCATAAAAAACTCATAATAATAGTAGTATTTTAGTTTAATTGTGCACTAATTCTTGAATTGTTTTTTTGTATCATTTCCATGCTATTTTTCGTATAATTGTTGTGTGATTTTGTTACTTGTTTTTTGGCCATATTTTTGGCCTATTTTGTTAATACCATTTTAATGCTCCTTTTAGAATTTAGTCACCATGTTAACATAACTTTAGGTAGATAATCCTTTGTACACGAATCAATTAGGTTAGAATTCTTAGGCTAGTTCCCTCTTTTCATTCCTTTTCTTTTCAACACTAAAACATCTAAAAATATTCAAATAAAATCCCCTTTAAAAAATACAAAGAAAATACTTAAAACACTAATAATCAAAGTGAAAATTCTTAAAAAGGGAATGGAAGCTTGAACATCCCTTGCTTAAGGGAATGTTCGAGTGCTTGGATCTCCCTTGCTTAAGGGTACCATTCAGGCGTCAGTTCCCAACTTCTAAAAAACACCAACCAAAGAGCAACTCGAGTTTCCCTTGCTTAAGGGATTTCCTCGAAACACTCAAAGTCTCTCTCTCATCTCTCCTTTCTTAAGGGCATTGTTATCTCCGCTCTATTGCATCCTAGGTCGATCCCTTATGCAAGAGCGCGAGCGTTAACTCCGCCCAACTAAAAAACACAAAAACAAACAGAAAATCGTGAGCCGAGCTACGGTAACTCTGATTCCTGAAAAGGATACGTAGGCAGCGGGGTAGGGCCCGTGCGAGTACAATTCCTTCTTTTCCCCGTATTTCTTTTGCATTCATTCGCATATAGACATAGACATAGTACACACCCTTTAGATAGAAACAAACATAGGTGGATACCATCGAGTACGATGGGCGCGAGGGGTGCTAATACCTTCCCCCTGCGTAACCGACTCCCGTTCCTAGATTCTCTGGTCGCAAGACCCTGTTCCTTCCTTTGTTAGGTTTTCTGATATTCCTTTCACTTATGGGATAAATATATTAGTGGCGACTCTGTTCATTTTTTCGCGAGCGTGCGACAGTTGGCGACTCTGCTGGGGATGTTAGACCTATTGCGGGTCCGTGCTTAGCGAGTCGATCCTAGCCTTTGTTTGTTTCTTTTATTGGGTGTTTATTTATTTGTTTATGTGTTTATACTTTGTATATATGTTTGTATATCATGTCTATTTCCTGTTTGCATATCATGTTTACTTTCCGCATGCATCTGGACTATATTATGGGTCCCCGTGGGGGCCACATATTTTTCTGCTTTGTTTTGCAGGTGGGGGGTTTGTGTGAGGTAAAAGGCCCACTACCCAGGCCAGTGACACATAGGATTAGCGTGGATGCTCATGTTGACTCCCGTAGCGCTTGCTATGATCGAGCTTGACATGGGGTACCACAACTGGGCGAGGTTCTTTCATGGAACACTGTGTCTGGCACGCTTGTTGCCTCAAACACTTTGTACCCCATGGGAACTGTAGACCCTAGTGACCATTAGGGACCACCCGTCCGTGTCTAGACCTCATACCCGTGAGATTGGGGTGGGACAGGAAACCTTGGCTCCTACATACCATTGGCTCTTCATATTTGAGGTCGGACCTTTATTTGGTCTGTTCTCATGGTGCTTGATATTCTGGTATTCCAAAAAGGCGTCGGGCCTTTGATCCTGTGAGATTTGACTTATACAGAGGCTTCACATCAGTTATCCAAAGATTGCACAGATGCTACTAAGATTATATGGACCTCGATCCCATGCTTTTGCATTGCATAACATCATTGCTTTACCCACTTCACTTATGAGGGATCCTAAAGTCTGTTTCCAAAAAAAAAATATATATATATATATATATATAGCAAAAAAGAGAAAGAGAAAAGGAAAGATATTCTATAAAAAACATAATAAAGCTTTGATTCCAGATTAAAAGAAAAAAAAAGTGTGTGGAAAGACTTTAGGATCCCTTGGAAATGAAACACATTGCATTCATACTATCATGCATTTCATGGTTCTCTCAGAAGCTTATGGGACCCTTTCTACTCAAGTTCTGACTTTAGCAACAAAGTTGACTTCTCACCGCTACATGCCTGAAAGCTGACATTAGAACAACTCTGTGGGGTTTTGATTGAGATGAGAACAAAAATGGGAGCTAACATGAATTAGTGTGTGGAGGTTATTCAAGCCTTTTCTCTTTGACAAGAAGAATTGAGACAAGTTCCTCAGAGGCCAAATGCAATGTTAATCTCACCCATGAGAAGGTCTTATGTATCAGAATGTTTGAAATAATGTTGAGATTCCTATTCTTGGTAAAGAGAATTCACATCATTGAAGTCTGCAAGTTTCCAATTATTAAAACTAGCAAAGGGTTCCACCTCTTGGAGAAAAGATTGAAAGCCATAAAAATTCGTGACTCCACTGATTCAGATGTTGTTGGTTTGTGCTTAATGCCTGATATCAAGAAATTCAAGGATCATCCACTCTCACTCCTAATGATGGATATTGAAGCTAAATTGGTAATCATCTCCTGTACATGTGTGGAAGTTGCTTGGGGCTCCCGATCGAGGGATAAGCAAGACGTACTCTTATCTTGAGCATTGCATCATTCGCATTGCTCGAATCCCTTAAAGCATTACAAATACCTGGGTGACTTCGTCAGAATCTTCTTCCGTGTGGTAATCAAGAGTGTTCGACACAACGCTTCTCATTCACAAGGTCCTGCTTCATATCTCAGTTGCCTCCTCTCGGAATTTCCTTCTCAGTGGCCTTCGCTTGTTAACAGAGACGAGAAGACTATGAGAAACAAATTGATGTGATTCTATTGCCTTGTGCCCATTCGCTTCCCTGTTTGTTGGAATTTCAATTGGTTAAGATTCGTGTATTGGGTATTCTTCACCACATGTAGCTCTCTTGAGTTTGATGATCATACAAGATTCCTCCATGTTTGATGGCGAATACTTCTCCAACGACTATGCTTGGGGCTCCCGCACGAGGGATAAGCAAGACATACTCTTATCTTGAGCATTGCATCACTCGCATTGCTCGAATCCCTAAAGCAAGGCAAAAATTTACAACTCTTGGGTAACTTCGTTGGAGTTTTCTTTTGAAGTAATCTGAAGTGTTTGGAAGGAACTGCAGAAAGTATTCGAGATCAACAAGTCCAAACGGAGTCAAGTCTCCTCAACAATGGCAGCCATTAAGTTCTTCATTGCATTCTCATTCGTAACATTTCATTGTTTGTTTAAGCACTGATTGCATGTAAAAACTTGTTAATTTCTGAATAAAAATCATAATGCATTGTTTATGTTTGTCTTGAAGTAATCCATTCGTTATCACTCATAAAATGTTTTTGGCATTACGATACCAACTTTACCAATCCCTTGCTCAGGCAAAAATCTGAGGGAGAATGATGAAAAATAAAAATGCAAAATCTCCAATTGTGTGCTTTTGAATAAAACCCTACTGAGGATGTACAGGCATTATTTCAAATCCCCAAACACCGGAGATATAAGGGAGATAGACCCTCGTTAACCCCTTTGAGCCTTGAAGTAGGAGTTTCTTTTCTAATCATAAAAACCCTCATTTTAACCTTGGGGCAGGGTAGTGTTCATTTAACTTGATCGAGTGTTCAAAACTCACCAAAAGGGTACGCATCTAAGGATACAACAATGGTTATCCTTCAAAAGGTTGAGGAATGTCAAAACCGCAATGATTATCCTTATTCCTTCAAGAGATCAAGAGATGACGATACCACAATGATAATCCTTCATCAAATCAAAGAAGTGAGGCAGTCGCAATCACCGCCAAGAATCAGAGATAATGCGAGGTCACACGACTTGTTAAAAAAAAAAGAGCAAAAAAGGCAAAAAAAAAATATAATAAGAAAAGGATGAAAAGAAAAATGGAAAAAGAAGCATGAAAAAAAAAGATGATGAAATTGCCAAGCAAGAACAAAGTCGTGTGATAATGAATCAGAAGAATAAAAGGTGAGCGACTGCCATGTCCAAAAAACCTCATTGATTCTTCAACCATCTCAAAATTCCTTGTGAGGGATGAGCATTCGTGTCGAGCTAACTGGACATAGGACTGGAGAACATCACGAAGGGGGTGGGTACCAAATAATTTTGAGCCTAAAAATCCTTTGTTTTCTAAAAACCGTGAACCTGGCCAAATTACAACCCTTAAAAGTCCTAATTGAAGTAGGGTTTATTTTGAAAGCGCACTCCTAAGAGATAGCGTTCAACTGACTCCCAATGAAGCGAGACTCATATCCATGTTGGTATCATACATTTGCTTTATCTTCCATATGCAAAAGTCGAGGTTGTTTCAACTAGTGATTCAGTCACAAAAAGGTCGCAACCTCATTTCATAAAAAGTTTCTTTAAACTTCAAGACTAACATATGCTTTGCATTAGAATTATCATTCTTAGAGTTAACATTCTTTTGCATACAAAACATCCGCTTAAACAACAAGGACATTTTCAAGAATGAGAATCAGTGAGCAACTTGGTCATGTCAGAGTGCAGGAAACTTGAGAAATCCAAAGAGTAAAAGCTAATCATCTCAATTGTTGACCATCAAGGGGCAGGTTCTCTAAAGAAACCCGTTGGGCATGAACAGTTGATGCATTCTTTAATTACTCTGTGGGGAAGAGTTTGAAGACTCCGTTGAGCGTGGTAAAGTTGTTCCCATGTTTGTTTGACTTCAAAACAAAGAAAGCTTGGGGATTCTAGTAAGATGTACCTAATCAGGGGAAATTAAGTCGAGGTTTGACCTCTCAAATTCATCATATCTGGGGCAATCACGTCGAGGAATCTCTCTTGAGTTCAACCAATCTGGGGCAGTTACGTCGAGATTCGACAAATCTCTCCAAGGATCTTTTTGGGGAAATCCCTCCATAAGTCACGAAGCTTGGGGCACAATCTTCTGAGTTTTATTGTTCTCTCCCCAATCATAGGAGTTTATTTCTCCTGAGAGTTTGTTCCGTCCCTCAAGCATAGGAGTTTATTTCTCCTAGGAGTTGCTCTACTTCCCCCATCTGGGCT